>NW_013666086.1:46849-61125 GCF_000517525.1 Limulus polyphemus
CAATTCAAAAGTTGTAATTATTCTTGTTTTAGTTATTATTCTGTTCACCTTTCACAGCCTTTTCTGAAGAGTCCTCATAGTCTTGACGACATACTTTCACTCTTTTTACTCTACTAATTCTAAAATCCTGGCCTAATTTTTACTTTTCTATATTTTGTGTTTATTCGCTTTAAGTTCACTTGTGCAACTTTTATTCTATTGTCACAATTTACTAGTGCTCTTTTTATAACATATTTCACTGCTTTTCTATGAAAGTTTCCAAAATCTTGTTCATACTTTCTCAATCTGAATGAGACATTAAATTGATTTTTGCTTTTCTCCAGCGTGTATCTATCTTGACTTTGCTGCACTATATCTCCAAAAATCGTGACTTCTTCACTTCTTTTTCCAAAATGAATTATTTTATTCGTTTTTGGGTACTTATTTTTCTCTCCTAGTCCAAAAATATTTTATCCTATATGTCAATTTTTTATTATTTTTTGAGAAAAACAAAAACCAACAAATCGATTGTCCTTACAAATTTTTAGTCAAAAACGTGCAAGTCACTATAAGTTAGTTTATTTCCATGTAACTTGTGAGGCACTATTCAGGTTGAAAATACTATTACAAATACAACTTTTCTGTGATGTTTCACCTATCTATGACAAAAGTTCCTATTTAAAACCTTACATATTTGTAAGAACAGAAAACGAAATCACGAAAAAGATATATTCCTTTTTTACATTAGTTATATAAAGATTATAGCTTTAGTTTGAAATTGCAGAAATGAAAATTATGCGTTTACCAGTATTAAGATAATGGTGTAGGATAGGTATGTATAGTAAGATTACTCAAACGTATTTGCCATATTTTTCTCTAGTGACATAATATCCAGTTGGAGCCATACATAATTAAAGCACAAAGCAATGTGAGAGGATAAGTATTATTATTAGCAAATCCCCATGCACATTTCATCTTAGCTTATTGTGAAGCTTCGTGCTTAACAGCAGAGTTACTTATCATAAAAAAACAAATAAATTATTTTATTAGCTATCTTTTGTTTATTCTTACATAGCAAGCTGAATTATGTAAGGTGCTTATTTCTTATTTTCTAATAAATTTTCTGTACCTGTTTTTCTTATCGTAGATTTCCACTTAGCTGATTGTTAGAGTCTCCCGGCGGGACAGAGATAAATCTTCGGATTTACAACGCTAAAATCAGGTGGATACAGCAGATAGCCCGAAGTGGCTTTGCTTTAAGAAAACACACACTGATTATTAAATGTAACAAAGTGGCTAATGAGATAATATAGAGTCTTTTAGATCTAACGTCGAAATACGTCTCATTCTTTGTAAGCGATACTTCGTATGATTATATAAGAATAGGCGTAACACGTTTTCTATCGAGACAGGTGTATTAAAAAAACTGGATTTTGCTGTTGTCAAACAATCTCTTAGGGATAACTTTTTCAATCAAGCTTTAGCTCTCTTGTAAGTTTACTTTGATACTTGTTGAATCTCGTGTATATATTTTTTTTTTCAGCATGGAGTTTGAGGTTGAAAACTTACAGAAGTTCACAATAATGATCCTTTTTTTACCATCAGTCAGAGTAAGTCTACTCGTGAATCCAAGAAGTAGACATTTTCTATAGATGTTGAAGAAAAAAAACTATTCTTTGGTTGCTAAGGCTCTTTGAAATGGTTGAAGAAGTTTCAAAGCCGAGCTTGAAACCAATCTGCAACACAATATACTGTGTTAAATTACGGGGTGTTATCTCATTGTCCTCCCAGACGAGTAGAACAGTCCTCAGACAAGAAGTTCTACCACCGAACTTAGCAATTTCCGCGATACAGACGTTCTAAGATAATATTCTTTTCAAGGCCCTGAACAGCATCATGTCTTTGTGCTTCGCTGACCATAATAACAAGTGAGTTTGACAAAAAGATAGAATAAGAAAGCAAGCGTTTGCTTCGTATTCGTTCCTTTTTCTTATCTGGCTCTAAAACACCGAAGTCTCTTTTCTATCCTTTCGAAGAAGTCGATAAGACGGATATTCCATCATGATCGTTTTCTTTGTACCTGATTTCAAATAAAGGTTCAAAAACTTAGCCATTTTAAGTTTTGCAATAAATTGCTGTCAAAAAGCTCCTTTTTTTTTATCAATCTATGGAAAACATAACAAAGACTTTATTTGCGTAGCTGGTTGAAAAATAATAATGACGACTTTCTCTTGGATAAAGAGAACAAAAAATTACAATAACCGCTAATCACTATTCTCCTCCATAACCAAAAATTACAATAACCGCTAATCATTAGTCTCCTCCATAACAAAAAAATTACAATAACCGCTAATCACTATTCTCCTCCATAACAAAAACTTGAAGTTCTTGGATGATATAACATAATCCTAATTAAAGTATTGGAAGAAAAATACAACAAAATAGTGTGACAATGTAACTAAACGATTTTAGCTTAAAATGTCTCAACCAAGAGAATCTTCAAAAGATGAATAATTTCCATTGTGATTTACTCATGATTCACGATTGTATCATGTGACCTGTAACGCCATGAGGGTCAAGTTGGTTATATGTGGTACTTCCAGAAGAGGCAATTCTTATTCTGGTGCCACTAGAGAGCACAATAGTTCTATATGGTACCATTAGAAGTCACAAACGTTCCCTATGGGTCCAACAAAGGACTTAATTCTATGGAAAACCAGGAGAGCGTAAAAAAATTATATAGGTTCACCATTGTGCAATAACATAGTAGCTTAGCTATGTTATATTTTTTGTAGTATTAATCAATTTTGTTCATGGTTATGATATCAATTGGTATATATGAGAAAGTCTTAGTTGATACTTTTCGTCACATGATCTTGTAAACCTGATGTTTACTTGATTACATCAAATGATAAAACTAGGAGGATGGTATAATTTTTTCATTATTAATATAATAATGACTTCGGGTATGTATGTGATTAATAACACATTTATAATTCGATTATGTTGACAACTCCATTATTGCAAAATAACTCTTTGACATACATCATGCTGAACAATGTTCTGACCACAGATGCAAAATTTAATAGAGTTTAACATACATCTTGAACATCTTTATAAGAACTTCGTGGTCAAACTTCTAACTTGCAATTTCTTTCAAATATATAATCATCTAGTAAAAAAAAAGCGTTTTCAACGTGTAAAAAATGAATAGTTTATTTTTCATAAAGTTTGTTGCATATTGATATTTTGTATAGTGTACATTAATTAAGTATTAATTTTTTACTTATATTATATATAGTCCTAAAAACGACTGTTTTCATATTTAGATTAAATATAAATTATTCAAACTGTTATCTAAGTTAAACGTAACACATTATCGAAATACAATGTTATTACGCAGTGTAAGCTACAATAGATACATTTATTAAACGTAACACATTATCGAAATACAATGTTATTACGCAGTGTAAGCTACAATAGATACATTTATCCAATACTCTTGCTTTAACTAAAATTAAATTTATACAGCCGTGATAATGGCTGCTTTGATTCTTAAGTAACATTATGTATAACTTAAAAATTAGTGTTATTAAGCTTTATACACATGATGCAAAAAAGTTGACGCCAATGAAAACAACAATAGGCACATTAAAACGAAAAGTGTATCATCTAGAATACAGTTTTTAACATGTAGCTCATAATAAATAAATATACTTAACATGCAAAATTTACTATTTTATAATTTTTTCAAAAGGCAGAATCTGATAGGAAAATACACATTCTATCTATGTAAAAAAATACATAAATTGATGTAGACATTTTGTAATAACAAACTTTACCTTTACATGATCAGTTTTCGTAATACATGAACCACATTAATTAAATAAAACAAATGTACAAACTGTACAAACACCTCACTTACCAATTTATTCTCTGTCAAAATACTTATTCTACATCTATGATTTTTTAAGACCATGATGATTCACTTGAAATAGAAACGTAAAACAACATGATGATTCACTTGAAATAGAAACGTAAAACAACATGATGATTCACTTGAAATAGAAACGTAAAACAACATGATGATTCACTTGAAATAGAAACGTAAAACAACATGAGAATCATCATGTTGTTTTACGTTTCTATTTCAAGTGAATCATCATGTTGTTTTACGTTTCTATTTCAAGTGAATCATCATGTTGTTTTACGTTTCTATTTCAAGTGAATCAAATTGAAATAGAAACTAAAAACAACATGATGATTCACTTGAAATAGAAACTAAAAACAACATAATGATTCACTTGAAATAGAAACGTAAAACAACAACAGCGGTGACCTTTTGTTATAAACAAGACATTGGTATTAACATGTGTGGTATACCTGTGCAGTCGTGATGCAGTGTGACAAAGAACGCACCCATCCTGCGAGGACACGCAACGGTAACACAATATGCAAATCGTTTTCACGAAGTATGATTAATCTTTGTATAACTTACAGTTTTTGTGTATATTTAAAACACCTGCATTTCCCTCCTACGTCAGTAATATTACTGTTACGAATAATTTTATTTATTTAGCTCATTATAAATAAAAACCGTGTTTGTGTTTAATCTGGAATGTTTATTTTTTCTTACTTAATTTCGTCATTTATATAATTGCTAGGAACCCTTTCTCAGAAATTTTCCCGCGAGCATTCACCCTCATCAAAGAGAATTGTTATTTATTTTTGTACTTTACGATAAACTATTCTTTTGTGTTTCATAATATGACATAAAAATAAAGACAGTCATCGTGGCTACGTGACAAATAGGTCATAAGTTTAAATTATCATATTGGATAGCTATATAGATAATCCATTTGTTTTGTATTACTTAATAGCCTGGCCCGGCATGGCCAGGTGGTTAGGGCTCTCAACTCGCAATCAGAGGGTCGAGGGTTCGAATCCCCGTCACACCAAACATGCTCGCCCTTTCAGCTGTGGAGGCGTTATAATGTGACGGTCAATCCCAGTATTCGTTGGTAAAAGAGTAGCCCAAGAGTTGGCGGTGGGTGGTGATGACTAGCTGCCTTCCCTCTAGTCTTACACTGCTAAATTAGGGACGGCTAGCGCAGATAGCCCTCGTGTAGCTTTGTGCGAAATTCAAAAACAAACAAACAATACTTAATAGCCTTGCCTTTAGATAATGCTATATGTTTTAGCACAAGAATAATTTGGGTATAAATTAACCTAAGTATAAAAACAGCCCGTTTACCACTATAACTTATTTTTCTAAAAATGCTCAAACCTTGTGCTTTGCATGCCTTTATAAACGAGGAGTAGGAAAATTTCGCGTCGACAAATTCTGCAACGTAATTTTCCCAGAGGGGGTCAGTCTTAGGCGCCATCTTTACTTGCAAATCTCCACGCTTCAAATAAATTGCAACAAAGAGGATCAGGACTTTGAACCGTGATCATAAGCTACAGGTATGGCTAGGAATAAAGTGATATGATAGACAACTTGTTACCATAGATTGTGAACATTCCTTTATAGTTTTAACTTGCAAGCGTATTTTACGTAATCCTGAAAATATAGTGGTTATAGTTATAGTGGTATTGGTAAAAAAAGGAAGGCGTGATTTCAGAAGGGAAAAGAAACCTATATAATTTCGTCGTAAAGTTGTTTTTCAAATTGGCGATTACCGAAATCCTAGAATGATGTGTTTAATGTATTAATGTGTTTTGCTTATTTGATTTCGTCGCTTATAAAATTGCTAAGTACAGCTTCCTGGATTTTTTCCTAAATGCTTTCACCCTCGTCAAACTAAAATGATATTTTATGTTTCTATACTTTGTGTTTCATAAACAATTATCATGCTTACACCTAATATTAGATTACTTGTTTATTTACACCATAATATATTAATTATACCAAAAAACTCGCCGACAAACACTACAAGCTGAGCGTTATGACAAAAAGTTCTTTTCAGCTGTGTTTCACTTATCTGAATAACTGAAATTGGCAAGGCAAACGATTAAACAGTTCTAACTTTTTACAGTTTTTGAGTATATGCTTTATCACAATTTCAGCATAAATACAAGATGAGTTACTAAATGGATAAATAAGTGGCATATATTAAGTGTAACAGAAAGTGTTTAGTTACTTAATCTGTGTATAAAGGATGCCAAAGATTTTGTACGTCACAAACGTTATAGAGAAGAACTAAGTAGAGAAAGCCGAGTTTGTTGGAAGATCCAAAACACCAAATACGTCTAATATTTTGCCAAGCGACAGTAAATAGATGAGCGTCGTAATTTAATTTTAAAAGGCTACACCAGAACCTGTGAGTTGACAAATAGACACCAAAACCTTAAACGTCCGTTAGATTTTAACTGTTTAGTTTAATGGCAATTGTTTTGTGCGTTTGTTATTGCTTTTTTGGAGCTTGTAGACTTATCTCTTCCAATACTCTTACTGGTCATATCTAGCAAACTAAAAAATACAGTTACAAATTAATCATCTCAAGAGTTTAATGCACACATCATTCATGCAGTTTATTATAAATACATCAATACGTTAACGACACTAACTTCTTCATTGTTTTACGTTCATATATTTGTTTTCTATACAGCTACTTGAACGTGTTTAAAAACACTATCTGAAGAAACAAGAAGTTAAGCTAAAAAAATGTTTAGAGCTGTTGGTATTTCGCTTCTGTAATTTAAACTTGAGAAAATATTCCTCTGCTACAATAGTATTACCTGTAGCAGTTTACAACATAAAATGGGTAAATAATGATAATACTTCCTATATAAAACACGCTTATACATAGGTATATCTTTGTTTTTATTGAATATGTCTTTAAGTGTGTTCAGCAATGTGATGGCTCTTTTTTCTTTCAGTATCCGTTCCTATTTTCAGGTTTACTATCCATCTACAATAAAAGACTTACCAGTCACTATCCATCTATAATAAAAGACCTACCAGCCACTATCCATCTATAATAAAGGACTTACCAGTCACTATCCATCTATAATAAAAGACCTACCAGCCACTATCCATCTATAATAAAGGACTTACCAGTCACTATCCATCTATAATAAAAGATCTACCAGCCACTATCCATCTATAATAAAAGACTTACCAGTCACTATCCATCTATAATAAAAGACCTACCAGTCACTATCCATCTATAATAAAGGACTTACCAGTCATTATCTATCTATCCAAAGGCCTTACCAGTCATTATCCATCTATAATAAAAGACCTACCAGTCACTATCCATCTATAATAAAAGACCTACCAGTCACTATCCATCTATAATAAAAGACCTACCAGTCATTATCTATCTATCCAAAGGCCTTACCAGTCATTATCCATCTATAATAAAAGATCTACCAGCCACTAATTATCTATAATAAAAGACCTACCAGTCATTATCTATCTATCCAAAGGCCTTACCAGTCATTATCCATCTATAATAAAAGACCTACCAGTCACTATCCATCTATAATAAAAGACTTACCAGCCACTATCCATCTATAATAAAAACCTACCAGTCACTATACATCTATAATAAAATACCTACCAGTCACTATCCATCTATATATAAAAGCTATTTATCAATAAACTAAACTGAGTACAACAAGATGCTCTGGTCTTTCCATGGACAGTAACATAAAATAAATAAAGTGTTTCATATGGATTAGGGTATCTCGATGTAAACTTTTTTAACTTATTTCATAATGTTTACAGTTCGTAATAAACGTCACTGTCTATGCATGTATTAATGAATAATAATCCTACGTTTATATAACAATTAATAATGATGTTCAGTTAATTACAGCTAGTACTATTAATCTTAACTACTTGGTTTATTATGAATCCCTCTTACAGTTAACATACATGCTACATATATGTATATTGATATGGACTTATGTTTTGGGAATTTTGAACCATTAAAGTTCTTTGTATCGATAATGATATACATCTTGTGAGTTGTAGTCCAGAAATGTGGGTTTTCTGAGCATGCAAGTGATTAACTCTTGTCGTTAATTGTAAATTATTCTGAGTTATGATGTTTTTAAACAAAAAGAACAGAAAAATATGTTCGATTCTGCACAAAATGCTATGCAAGTTACAGTGAAATTAAACTGATAATAGTGGGAGTTCATGTGTAAGTATATAACTATGGCATCTTGTGTTTGTTTTTTTCGTGGAGTACTCTGGAATTCTTTAAAGTTACCATATTTTATTATTCCACAGATTCAAATCAAGTCAGGAGGTATAGACTGAAATTTCTAAATTTGGTGTTTGTCTTGCATTTTCCACTTTAAAACAAACCTCTTATTCAAAATCCCATTATGCTGTTTGGATTAATTCTCCAAAGCTTATTTTCCTAAGATTTATTTTCGTCTTACAAGAATAAGCAGTATTTATTTTAATTTGTTTAGCTTTCATATGTCAAAAACAACCGAGTTGTTCAAGTGAATCAACCAATCTATGGGATACATAAGTAAACATTTTTGAGACTGTTTCTTATACGCTATCATGCAAGAACAAATAAGTTGTCAGCGAAATTTCTTCATGACTTTCCTGTTAGGTATTATATATTGAAATCTGATGGGTGTATAGTGGAGGAACACATTCATTTATTCCTGTTAGGTATTATATATTGAAATCTGTTGGGTGTATAGTGAAGGAACACATTCATTTATTCCTGTTAGGTATTATATATTGAAATCTGTTGGGTGTATAGTGAAGGAACACATTCATTTATTCCTGTTAGATATTATATATTGAAATTTGATGGGTGTATAGTGGAGAAACACATTCATTTGTTGCCAGTGACAATAACAGAGAAAGTCTATATGAACTAGTTAATATATGTTTTATGGGCTTTAACTGCGTTAGCTAAAGTTAAACTTCTCTGAAATTACAGAATTATTAGACCTAGCTTGGGGTATAGATGGCTTTTTAACATACTTTTTCGTTTACCATGCTATAATGTGTTTTTTGCCCCCACGTACAGTTGTACACCGAAATTACGTACTCAATGTAATAAGCACGAACATGTGCTCCCTAAACAAGCATGTAATCAGTAAATGCAGAAAAGTTTCAGTTCTACTTAAAGCAATAACTTTTTGTCATGATTATTTTTGATATTTTACATACATCACGAACGCAACTAAATTGTATGAAACACACTTAAAAGTTTAAGTTCTATCAAAACTTCTTTATTTTATTTGAAATTATTTATATATTTTACTATGTATCAGTTGAAATACACGTCTCTCTTCACAACATGTGTGTAACATTGTGCTTTCAAGCTATTGGAGTCCAAGCTAGAATCTTAAGGATATTTCGTCTTAATGTTAAGCTTTTTAATTTAGACTTGACTGTATTAAGAGTTAAAACATCATTAAAATAAATTCTAATATTTAGGAAAAATTACCATTTAAGTATATAGGAGTAGTCCTATACGCAAGAACAGAGATTCTATGTTTTGCCACTATATAATCAATACAATTTAGTTCAACCAGTAACTAATTAGTTTGTCAGATAAGTTACCCGTCGTTCCGCAATTATGTGTAGAGCTAAGCTATTTTTGTCAACAAAATACAAAAATAATATTCGTGAACAGTGAGTTTAGGCTATTAAGTTGCTAAAAGACTTGTTAACATATAAGTGTCTAATATGGTTGTTTTACCTTGATAATTATCGAAAACTTACTGAACACCATGTTTGGATATTGTAGGGAAGAAAATTTAATATAGCATTATAAAGAGTTTTTAATTAAAAATTTAAACAATATTTTAAGTGAATAGTTACTGGTATATTTATATAATTTGTTGGTCAGAAATTCACTTTCTAACAAGACAGTGATTCATGCAGAAAATGTGGTGAAACGATACCTGGAGGGAATAGGTAGACAGAACAATCACAACCTTGCCTGGGCCTGCATAAGGTTCTGATATGAATGTTATTAAGTTTGCAAGACATTCAGAATAACATTTCATGATGATACACTGATAAACTAACCGTAGCATAAAACCAAGGTGTACTCCTCTGTTTAAAACAAGTCCAAAATATTTTGCTAGTGCAGTGTACAACTTATTGGTTTTTTTGTATTTTCTAATTGTACTAATGGTAAATTGACCATTTATTTTTAATTACTTATTGTTTTTGGTGGATATGTGCGCATCACCTGTATGCTTCCATAATCATTTCAAATACTCTAGATATGTATTAAGTCTGTTCTCAATACTTGTATAATATCGTTGCATTATTCTATTCTTTATTTACTTGATGGTCTTTTAATTTATTCCATACTTATATTCTGTATTTTAATTACTTTTTATACAGTGTTTAAACTTTATAAGTTGTCTGTGCCGAATGGTTTATCATGTTCAATATAGCTTGCTGAAGAGAGAATATGTATATTCCGAAGTTTCAAGAATTAAATTTTTGTTACTGAACATACACGTGTCAAATGTTCGTTGTTGCTGCCGTCGTCCAGTTGTTCATCATCAAACTTTGATTCCCGTCGAACGAATCTACTGTTATTGTTATTAAACGACACTATGGGAATGATACCCTACGGCTATTTAGTTCGTTCGAAAAATCTGACCTCAAACTCCGGAAATTATCATTGGACATTCAATTCTTAACAACTTGCAAACACCATCAAGTCATCCCCAAATTCCTCTACTTTAAAACTACAAACCGTTATTTACAGAAATCTCTTGCCTATTTCTCATGTCAACGTCGTCTTCTAGAAGAACTGAAGTTGAAATTCAAATAGAAGAAACAATCTACCATTCAATATGAATCTACGAAGAATAACACTAAAAAATAACGTATCATGGATCGACTTCAATCACCTGCTTAACCTCGTTAACAATATTAACGCAAAATCTCAAACCCGCTTGGAACACAAACAGAATGTTAAACTGAATAAATTAATTCCACATAAAAATAACAACAGTATAGATCCTAAGAAGGGGATTTTTAACTTCAGTGATGTTTTACTCAGTGAAACTTGTAAAAGTGCACTAGTTAAGGACCTAAAGTTTTGCTTGCTAAACTAAATTCTCTGATTACCTGTTCTCCTTTAAGAGTACTTATAAAATTTTGAAATCTCAATCTATTTTCAACAGGAATGGTTCCCAGAACCTAGATAACTTTGTAAAAACAAGATTCAAAAACGCTGCTTTGTCTTTATTCTATAACTACAACTCCCATAGATCTGCTTCCACCATTACTCCCGAAGAATATGCTGCCTTAAAGGTATTAACTAATAACAAAAATATGATCGTCACCCGACCTGATAAAGGTACAGGTGTTGTTATACTTAATAAACCGAATTACACCAACAAAATGCAAAGTATACTTAGTGATAAAACAAAATTCAAAGCTCTTGATGTTGATTGGCTAAAACGTGAAGAAGAAAAAACGAACCTTAAGAAATGATAAACATTACAATTACATTTCAGAAAATGTTCTTGAAGACATTTACCCCTCAGGCTCCCGCCCAGATCTCATGTATGGGTTAGCCTAAAGTTCACCAAGACGGCATTCCTTTAAGACCTGTTTTATCCAGCATCGGTTTCCCTTCCTATAAATTGGCCAAATTCACTCACTTCCAATGAGTTTACGGCTAAAGATTCTTTTTCCTTTGTCCAAGAAATTTCCAAAATTGATAACGCCGGTAAATACATACTTGCAAGTTTCGACATTGAATCTTTATTCACAAACATTGCACTTGAAGAAACTATACAAATAATCTTAAAGAAACTCTTCCCCTATAAAAATGAAACATATACAAGCTTTAATAGCCAATAATTCGAAGTATTACTTAAACTTGTCCTCAAGGACAATCACTTTGTCTTCAACGGTCAGCTATATGACCAAATACATGGTGTGGCAATGGGGTCACCTTTAGGGCCGATTCTTGCTAACATATTTCTTTGTCACTATGAGCGTTTCTGGTTAGACATCTTTCCTGCTGAATACATACAGGCTTTATATAGAAGGTATGTTGATGATACGTTTTTACTCTTTCAAAGCTCTACTCACATCAAACAGTTTTTATACTATTGCCTTTTCTTGAAATCCAGATCAACAGATTAGATAACCACTTCACAAGATCAGTTTATCGTAAAAAAACAAAAACATATACAGGCTTACATACTCAATTCGACAGTTTTATTTCGAATTATTTTAAACGTAATCTTATTCTCAGCCTTCTCAATAAAACATATAACATCTGTTCTAACTACCTCTCTCTTCTTATCGAAATAATCACCTCATAGAACACTTTAATAAACAACGGCTATCCAATGCATTTTATTCATGCCCTAATTATGAACTATTAATATGCTGTGGTCTTAAAAGGTTTATTTTGAACTTAGTCATAAATATTTATAACATATGTTTTCTCTTGCTTTTTCATGTACAGATAAGCGTTAGATTAACACGTTTCTTTACCCAGTAGCGCGCGACTATTTCCACGTACTTCATATTGTATTATCATATGCAGAACCTAACTGATGTCACTTTTCTGTACGTCACTATGCTATTGGTTACGTTATCTAATACATTACACATCATGATCATTTTTATACATAGTGAATGATATGAGAACTTGCTAAATATAAAATTGATAGTAAAAGTATATATAACTTTATAAATAAAAAGAAATTATAAGGTTTATATATAATATTTTACATTTTTATTTTACAAATTAAATAAAAAGTTTATTCTAAAAAAAAATTTCTTTATTGTTTTTTGTTCTGTTTTTGGTATTCAAATATTTTGGTACTACAAAATAATAATTTTACACGATTAAATGAATGTTACGCAACATGCTTATCTTGCATTATCAGGTGAACATTATAAAACTTAATTATCTTACATTATCAGGTGAACATTACCAAACATAATTTTGTTGCATTATTAGGTAAGCATTACCAAACGTAATTATTTTGAATTATCAGATGAACATTACCAAACGTAATTATTTTGTATTATCAGATGAACATTACCAAACGTAATTATTTTGTATTATCAGATGAACATTACCAAACGTAATTATTTTGTATTATCAGATGAACATTACCAAACGTAATTATTTTGTATTATCAGATGAACATTACCAAACGTAATTATTTTGTATTATCAGATGAACATTACCAAACGTAATTATTTTGTATTATCAAATGAACATTACCAAACGTAATTAGCTTGTATTTATATTGCTGAATTTACAGTTGGAAATCAATACCTTTACATGGAAAGAATGAGTAAAACTCAGACTGAACCTTGTACAGTGTACAAATTATATTTTTGTGTTTTTTTTCTTCATTTACAGAAAATTACTTCTGAACTTTCCTGTTAGATTAGTTGCACATTTGGTAGCAAAAATTAGATTCTTCCTACTACACTGAACTTTTTTGAGATTGGTTGCAACATTTGGTAGCAAAAATTAGATTCTTCCTAGTAAACTGAACTTCTTTTTTAGATTGGTTGCAACATTTGGTAGTAAAAATTAGATTATTCCTAGTAGATTGAACTTCTTTTTTTAGATTGGTTGCAACATTTGGTAGCAACAATTACATTATTCCTAGTAAACTGAACTTCTTTTTTAGATTGGTTGCAACATTTGGTAGCCCAAATTAGATTCTTCCTAGTAAACTGAACTTTTTTAGATTGGTTGCAACATTTGGTAGCAAAAATTAGATTATTCCTAGTAAACCGAACTTATTTTTTAGATTGTTGCAACATCTGATTGCAAAAATTTGATTTTTTATAGTAGACTGAACTTGTTTTTTAGATTGGTTGAACCATTTGATGGTGAAAGTTAGATTCTTCGTAGTAAATTGAACTTCTTTTTCAGACTGGTTGCAGCATTTGGTAGTGAAAACTAGATTCTTCTTAGTAGAACATTCTTTCTTTTCATGTATTTTATTATGTACATTTTATACGTAAAAACCAAATTCAGAAACAATAGCGAATACATTCCTGGTATTAAGCAACTGATTAGAAATTACTTTTTAATACTTAAGGTTGTTTTGTCTAACGTCTCACAAACGATTTTCAGATACTTACCAATACACACCAGCTTGAAACTATCGATTCGACATTTCGAAGTTATTGGTGGAGTAAAAACAATGTTATTATAGATTATTTTCTTTTCGACAATTTGAAGTTATTGGTTGAGTAAAAACAATGTTATTATAGATTATTTTCTTTTCGACTAATTTGAAGTTATTGGTTGAAGTAAAAACAATGTTATTATAGATTATTTTCTTTCGAC
>NW_013666086.1:62125-69297 GCF_000517525.1 Limulus polyphemus
AAAACAATGTTATTATAGATTATTTCTTTTCGACATTTCGAAGTTATTGGTTGAGTAAAAACAATGTTATTATAGATTATTTTCTTTTCGACATTTCGAAGTTATTGGTTGAGTAAAAACAATGTTATTATAGATTATTTTCTTTTCGACAGTTTACAAAGAGAAGAACTTAATCAAAACTGACATACATTTTCAATGATATTAAATACTCTTTGTGTGAGTAATCTTAGGAAGAAAATCTCAAAGAATAAATAACATAGTGAACTCTATCAAAGATGATAATAAACGTGATCCATATTTTCAAATATTCGTGTAAAATAAGGTCGCTATAACCTTTTCCATAATGAACATCTTATAGAATTTTAGTTTTATATGGATATACACTGGGCATACCATTCACCCAATTAGATTGCTGAGAAAAATAAAATTGTAGCTATTACAAAATTTTGCTCAATAGAAATAATCCAGTTCAGCTGTCTTAAAAGTAAATATGATTTGATATAACTAAGCTAAGGCGTTTTCAGATGTTTAAGTATAGATGTTTTTCAGCATATTTACCTTTTAACTGCTTTTGTTGACATTAGTAACACTTCCTTCCGACTGTTCACAAGGTTCTTCGAAAAGTATTTGTATTTTTTGTATTTTCTATTTATGACAAAGATACTAAGGCTATCTTCCGCCGTCCCTAATTTTGAGCCACTGACCAGAGGGAAGGCAGCCAGTCAGCAACACTCTACTACCCGCCATCCACGCTAAAGAATTGACCGCTACTCTTGTAACGCTCCCACAGCTTAAATTGCGGGGAATATTTTGTGGTGTCGCAAACACTCGAACCATATATTTAACAAAGGGCCAACTCGTGCCATTCTCTGTATAGTATTGTGGTATATGAAAACTTAACAAAACGGATCACTGGATTTAGAGTTACCACTGATTGTATGGCTTACAATCCTAAAACGAGAATGTAACTGCCATTAGAATGCGAGTTATTTTCTTTCATATTTGAAACATGATACCGAAGGTAAAGATAAAGGTGATGCAAGGGTGTTATATTTTTGGTTTATTTGTGATTAAAAATAACATTTGAAATATATACCTTGTCTTAGTTTTCTCTACTAATGGAGAAGCTCATCGCATTACGTCGTCAATAAATTAATGTCGCTTTGAATAACTTATATATCAAAACAAAACATTTATTAAATGAAATAGTCTCCATTCTTATCGATGATGTTTTTCCATCTTACAATCAGGTTGTTAATGCCCTGATTAAAGAAATCACTTGGCTTTGAAGCAAAAAACATATTGATGTCCTCTTTAACACCTTCCATATTTGCATGCGTTTTCCCATTAAGATGGTAATCTGATGGTGCCATATCTGGAGAATATGGTGGGTCGGGGAGAACTTCCCAACCCAATTCCATAATCTTGTGTTGCATCAAACGTGCATTGTCGTGTTGAAGAACACCTTTCCGATTGACGAGTGAAGGGCGTTTCTGACGAAGGGCTTGATTTAAACGTTCCAGTTGCTGACTATAAATCTCTGCATTGACAGTTCGCTGTGGATTGAAGAGTTCGAAATTAATTACTTCTTTGATGTCCCACCAAATGCAAAGCATCACTTTCTGCGAATGGAGTCCAGGTTTTGTGGTCGGAAGGGGATTTTGTCTAGGACTGAGCCATTGTTCTTGGCGTTTAATATTCGCATAGAAAATCATTTTTTCATAATCGGTGACAATTATATCTAAAAATGGTTCATGCGCATTACGCGCCAGAAAAGACGAAGCAACGTTCACAAGTTGGAAACGATCATCATCGGAGAGTTCGTGAGGCACCCAAACACCTTCTTTATGGATTTTTTCCATACTCCTTAGATGTTTACGTATAGTTTCATGAGAGATATACAATTTCAGAGCCATTTCACGATTGTGTTGCCTTGGGTTAGACTCAAAAAGCGTCTTCAGAGCATCAATATCAATCCCAACATGTCGGCCCTGCCATCATAGTTTTTAAAGATAAAATCACCGGAACGAAATTTGCTGAACCATCGTTGACACTTACGAACGTTCAAAACATTTACGTAAACTTCTTTGATATTCTTTGTGGCTAGAGAGGCGTTGTTTCCCTTACTGTATTTAAACATTACTTGCCGAATGTGCGTCTCTTCGTGTGCTAACACTATAAGGGATTAGAATATACTAAACTTTACACATTATATAGGCTAGGACTAACGTGACTTTTAGGCGGTTCGTTTAAATATAATACGT
Organism: Limulus polyphemus; assembly: GCF_000517525.1. Taxonomy (NCBI): domain Eukaryota; kingdom Metazoa; phylum Arthropoda; class Merostomata; order Xiphosura; family Limulidae; genus Limulus; species Limulus polyphemus. The sequence goes on from NW_013666086.1 coordinate 64,390, forward strand.
GATGTACATTTTTGGGGGGGTTGTTAATGAAAGTGTTCCAAAACGCGACATTAATTTCTTGACGACCTAATATTTAGGTTGATTAGTTTTCTTCTTAAGTCACTAGTGTCTCTACAAAAGGCAGTTGCCGTCCATTCTACAAAGTTTCATCAACGCTAAAACTAGTTTAATGATGAGTTCGGGCCCAATTATTAAACCTTTACTTTATCTTGAAAGATGTTAAGGACGTTCAGATAAGTGAATCAACTATTACAATTTTGACAAAGAACATTCAAAGATAACATATAACCATATAATTACAAAACATAAACCTACTACTTCATACCACTCCATTGGTTCCCTTAACCGAAGGAAATCTATTTTCGATTAAGACATTTGTTTTGCAGCATTTATTAGGAGAAACATAAAAAAGTAAAAAGGTCTTGCCGTTTGGATATGAGGGTGTTTTTCTGACGGTATTTATCTTCCCAGCTATAAAGCTTGCTATCAGTTTCCTGTCACTTAAGCTGGCTGTACAGAGATTCACTTCGACAATTTCAAGGATTTTTTTTCGCAATTTTTTTTGTCGTCTAGATTTCTTACTTTGTGTTTCATTCCTTCATATTTCTTTCGTCACTTTTGTAACAAAACATTAAACCCGAAATTATTTCACCGCTTTAAATTTCTTTACAGCTGACATTATTGGTTAAATATTACAAAAACGTTTATGCTTTTTACAAACCTGAAAAAATACAGCACTTCTGGCACAAGTGAGAAATTCGCAAACTAATACTCCTTTGCTGTTCAGTAAATTTATGGTAATTAGGCAACAAGGTTTAACAATTAAACCTTAATACATTCTTGTACTAACATATGGTACAATAAAAGAACATTACGAAGAATCTCTCGAATATTTTCATGTAAATACTATTACATTTCAGCATCACAGTTATCTTAATTGCTTAGGATGATTCAATGAGTAATAGATAATAAATATGAGAAAACATAGCTTTTTTAATGAAAATATTATAATGTTTGAGACATTAGTAATGGGATGCCACCAAGAATTGATCACTCTTGAGAAGGGAATGTAGCAGCCCTTTTCAGCCACTAAGTATTCACACACTAAGACTATAAAGATGTGCTAAGATCGGGAATTTATAATTTTTAAGATGAAGATATCCCTTGTACTTTAATGACATAGCAAAACAAAGAACTATGTATCAAGTTTGGAGTTCAGGCCGTCTAGAAAGAGACTTGTAACAAGTCCTACCTCAGCTGTGGAGAGCAAATTACGGTGTCATGAAACAAGTGCAAATCCACAAACACAAAGATTAGCGGCAAAAATTATCCATGTATTCCAGGCAGTATTATGCAACATATTCATGAAGGATCTCCGTTTGAAAAAGTAACAAACGTCTACACAAGTTGCTGCCAAAATATATCTTTTTCAATCGTGGCATACCTCAAGCAGCTAGAAAATGAAACAAGTATTCAAACTATTTAGTACGAAAGCATACAGGTCAAGTCGCTGGATACAGAGTCTATGGATTTCTACGATCAGACTGTTGAAACAAGCGCTTAGAAACCATCGTTCTCATACACTAAACTGTCTATGGAAAGCACGCAGAGAGGAATAATTGACATGACAGCTTTACGACGAAGCCTTTTGCAATAAAAAACTACGCTAGAGTGCTATTATCGAGATGCACGGTCGTAAGCTGGAGTATGACCAGACGTGGCGACATGGACAGTAACGGTGTTGTGAGGCTCTAAAAACTTTTTTGATATAACGTACTCAAACTATATATAATAAACAAGCAAGAAGCGAAATAAACAATAAGATTGCATATTCATGCCAGTTTGAAACATGCAAAAACTAAATATAGAATCTACGAAATACGTATCTATATATTTATATATATTCTAAGTTTCCTAGAAGAGTCTGTCACATTCGTTTGTATTTGCAGTGTAGCGCTGTAATACACTTTTTACTCGGGACACATATAAAAGTCACGTTTCAAGAAATATGTCTAACTTTCACGTAATGTATAAGCACAACTTCTATCTAATAGCCCTTCCATGCCCCACAGCGGTATGTCTTCGGACTTACAACGCTAGAAACCGGGTTTCAATACCCGTGGTGGAGAGAGCACAGATAGCCCTTTGTGTAGCTTTGTGCATAAATTCCAAACAAACAAACAATCTATCTAATATGGTACTAGAATATGCTAATAAACATATGCAAATGAAATGAGTTACATTAATATGTCACGTAGATAACTGAAGTACTGTATGTGTGTATACATGTGTATGAAAAGGTAAGGGCGGGGAAGAGCGTGCTTGTATAGATGTATACTGAAACCTGTAGTAGCGCCATATATATATATACAATTGAAATCTAAAGACGTAATTTTTGTTTTAATTGTATTCCATTTATACAATAAATACCCTATTATTTGTTTACCATTCTGAACTGTTGGTCGAATTTCCAATAACATTAGCAGGTTTTGTGAGTAATTTACCTGAGCAATTAAATCGTATAATTATCCACGCATTAAGACATTAAACTTTTCATCCAGTATAACAGAAGTAGTAGCTATGATATATATTAATATCTAAAACCTATTCTACTCAACTTAAACACATATATCCAATTTTAATATTAACTTCCGATCAGAGCAAACTATGTACTCAAAGTGAAACTAAAAATTAATCTATCAATCACTATAACTGGTGAAATATACGTTTCCACTTATAAAAAATAGAATGCACTGTTTCCTCAATTGAGTACCCTCGCTGCTAACGGTATTCTCAACCATAATCCCAAACATATCTCATGAGGTTCGGCCAGTTTGGATTATGTGAATTAGTCCTAAATACACGCATTAAACCAACAATGCAAAATATTCTTTATAATAGAAGTATAATAATAATATAATACAAAATAATGGTATTCAATATATTAAATAGTATAATCCACACTGTGGACGAACGTAACAATAAATGGAACAATGAAACACTAGCTCTCTGCTTGACATACTGTCGTAGAAAAAAATGTGTTTAGAAAACATGAACTTAGTATAACTTGCTAACAAACTGTATCACTTTATTTATCTTCTGTAACAAACATATAGAATATGTAATAAATATAATGTCATACTATATACGAAACTGATATGTAGCTAATAATTTAACTATATATAATAATAATTCAAATTGTCGAGCGGTAAAACCAGCCAATACACTATTATCTTGAACAATATCCCAAAGAGTTAAAATGAAGAACTGTCTCTAGGAGTGACATTTTTAATTACAATTATTACATCTTTGGACGTTTGTTTTAGCGCAATGGGCTATCTGCGCTATCTCTCGCAAGCATTGGACCCAGAATATTAGCATAATAGGCAATGAATCTTAATGCCTAGTCACCGGGGGTCGTTAAAGTTTACTCCTAGCTTTTAACTTTAAACCAATGTAAAAAATTTTACTGTACAAAAAATATTTGGGTGTAGAATGATTTAGTTCATAGAACGCGACATTTAGTAACAATATATGTGTGGTGTAATATTACAGTATGAATAATAATAAATTAAATGCGGATTTCCAGTAAAAGGAATATACGATAGGATTTCAGTTACACCGAGTTGATGTATGATGCTGAGAATTAGGCATTTCTATTAACACCAGGGCTCGTCATCGTAAGTTAGATAAGTTTGGGGTTAATAGATTAGCAATTTTTAAAGTATACCCAACTATATTAATTTTTATAAGTCGAGTATTTCTAAGACATTAAGCGCCATCTTTTGAGCAACAGTAATACTAACTGTATACCTCGATACTGTTTAATCACTTCACAAGGAACATGCTTCTTATTTTCAAAATTCAATTTGCTATATTATTATAACAGATATAAACTTATGTAATTATCTTTCATTAACAACTAAATTTGATTATTAGACTTTATTTTATTTTTAACTTTACTGATATTCTGGACAAAGAAACAAAATATTTAGTCCATTGGTACGATAACACATTGTTGTTAGAAAATATGCACAACCTGAATGTTGAGCTTGATACTTTGCATGAAATAAATTTTGGATATTTTATTACTTGACGAACTTTGTGTTTCAAATTATTTCAAAACTCAAATAAAATATCAAGAGTTTCTCAAGAGAACATATTAATTATTTTCATGGAATAATTTATAGTTTCAGCATTTCATTATAAATAGTAACCAGCTTATTTCAACTTTTATTTAACTTAACTTTAATATAGCTAATATGAGGCCCATCCATTATGAATCAGTTATAGAAAGAATGAAGTTAAGTCATATTGGTATTGCTGTAAAATTTGCTATTAGAAACAGCACAAGTTCTTTAACAAGCACTAGCACAGTTTGCATTTAAGTTTGTTTACAGTTTCGCCCAACAGAATTTATGCGAAGAAATATATTTTAAAGCGATAAGATTCCATACATTGTATTTGAACCTTCTATCTGCACAAAATGTATAGTACATGCGTACAATGTACATATGATTGACGCAGATATTAATACTAAATTAAATAGTTATGGTGAAATGACTTACAGGATTTTGTTAATATTGTCATAAACATCGTGCGTCTTTTCATGCTCTTGAAACATGAGCCAGTTTTTGGCATCTATTTGCTTGCAGTTGTGAAGTTTTGTGTTTAGGATGGCTTACTAAACATGTTTTACTGGCGAACAATCTCCTATTTACAGCACGAAAAAGAAAACGGCGTATTTTTATTAATTGTGTTTCTTTAAACATCTTTTAGCATAATTAGGTCTGCTCCATAAGATGAAATATCACACCCTACCTTCGTACTTATTTCATTATCCATTCCCCAGCTTAACGACCGTCCAATTTAGCATAGTTCATTATCCATTCCACGGCTTAACGACCG
>NW_013666086.1:70297-83270 GCF_000517525.1 Limulus polyphemus
CCACGGCTTAACGACCGCCCAATTTAGCGTTGTTCATTATCCATTCCACGGCTTAACGACCGCCCAATTTAGCGTTGTTCATTATCCATTCCCATCTTAACGACCGTTCAACTTAGCATAGTTCATTATCCATTCCACGGCTTAACGACCGCCCAATTTAGCGTTGTTCATTATCCATTCCCATCTTAACGACCGTTCAACTTAGCATAGTTCATTATCCATTCCTATCTTAACGACCGTTCAACATAGTATAGTTCATTATTCATTCCCCATCTTAACGACCGTTCAACTTACCATAGTTCATTATCCATTTCCCAGCTTAACGACCATCCAATTTAGCATAATTCATTATCCATTCCCATCTTAACGACCGTCCAACTTAGCATAATTCATTATCCATTCCCATCTTAACGACCGTACAATTTAGCATAGTTCACTATTCATTCCCCAGCTTAACGACCGTACAATTTAGCGTAGTTCATTATCTATTCCCATCTTAACGACCATCCAATTTAGCATAATTCATTATCCATTCCCATCTTAACGACCGTTCAACTTAGCATAGTTCATTATCATTCCCCATCTTAACGACCGTACAACTTAGCATAGTTCATTATCCATTCCCATCTTAACGACCGTCCAATTTAGCATAGTTCATTATCCATTCCCCAGCTTCACTATAAGATAGAGGTTATATGTCATTTGAAAAACATATGAAAAGATATATAGTTACACATGTGTGTAAAGATTGATACAGATAAATACTTACTCAAACAACAACACATAGTGTCGTCGATTATTCTAAACGTTTCAGCCAAAAATCTTCTTCAAGAACATGAACTGTACTTGTACATTAATGAAATACACCCTTCCATCACCTTTTTATTCTCGTATTTGTTTATAACTTCTAGTAATCTAATTGATCATTTCCTTCATAAACGAGTCTTCTTTTATGTATGAACAATAGCAATATTTTACATATACTTTGATAACGTTACACGTTTTCAAACACAGTTGAAACAGTAGAAAAAAAATCACAACATGTACAATTAATAAAATATAACCTGATATACTTACCGAAATAATCTTTTCAATTTTTCATTTTGTATTTTATTATTTAGTAATAAGCTCTAAGGACTTAAGCTGGTAAGATGAAAACCAGTTTCTATATATATATAATGATACTGACGGCTTCAGATTATTTATTATTTTTATAAGCATAAATAGTTCTCCAATAAGCGTAGACTGAACTTATTATATAAATTTTTGTTTTATAATCAAATTATGGTGATAAATAATTTTAAAATTTAATTATAGGACTTAGATTTCAAGATACAACTCTTAATTTTGATCATTATACCTACGTACAAAAGTAAAACCTAAACTACAATCCAAAACAGAATGAGAATGAAAGAAATCAAGAATTTTTTGATCTCCTACTTCTTCATGAATAGAACAGAGTAACAGTTGATTTGCAATTTTTTTTTGTATGTATCGAGAAAGAGGGCGAACAATTATATGGGCTTATTTCAAACTTTATCACTAGATGGCAGCACATCTCTATAGACGAAACATAGGCGCGACGACAGCAAGAAATTAAAACACAAGGAGGCTGACTGGTTATAAGTACTACTGCTACAATATATCACACATTAGTTAAGCAGTTTGCAAGCATGTATAGTTTTTGCAGTATATTCCAAAAAATAAATCTCAAGGTACTCAAAAGCTTAATATTGTCAACAAAATCAGGGTGATCCAACACAAAAGCCTAGCAAGCAAATAATAACAATATTAGTTCCTTTAATACATCCTCGAGTTGTATTTAAGCTTCACTTTATGTTCCTAAGGGCTTTTAGTGGTATTTATATTTAAGTCATGCACAATGTAAAATGAGCCTAATCATTCATTTTATGTATATACGTTAATTGTAAATATTAAAAGATAATAATAAAACAATATTGAGGACATTTTCTAGCGTTTTTGTTTTAAAGATTTCAATTTTATCAAACTTTTTAACAACTACAGAGAATTTCGATCCTTCTGTACGGTTCTAGTCTAGTTGTTGTTTTCAGTAAACCCCACCAGTGGCTCTGCGGTAAGTCTGGCGACTTATGAATCTAAAATCTGGTTTCGATACCCGTGATGAGTACACCCCGGATAGCCCATTGTACAGCTTTGAGCTAAACGCCAAACAAACTAACTTTGAAAGATTTTGTTGGACAACTTTTTGGAATAATTCCAGTTACATTTCCAGTAGTATATCTGTGTGGTTTCATTCTTCCATATTAAAGGAAATTGAACATAAAATAAAAAAGACATTTATTTGCTTGAGTTAAGTAGATATAAACACGTAGCCCTATCCTACTCTGAAGACATAAACATTACTACTTACACTTTAAATCAGGCATTGTTTTGCTTTGATATTTACATATTTTTGGCGTTTTCTCTCTCTCTAAGATATTAATCTTAATTTTTAAAAGAAAACATCAAAGATGTGACCCCATTTTAAAAAAACATTAAAATATTCAGATAAAATTCTTAATATTTAATTATAAAAGTCTGCGTTATTACGGTCTTTCTAATCAGCGAGGTTATATAACATATTAAACCCTAAGGATGTGCCAGTTTCACAATGATTGGTTTCTTTTATCAGCTTCCAAATTCTTTTAATGTTTCGAAAATGTCATTGGGAAGTCTACTAGCTTTTTCTAATAATATATTGTCAATTTGAATTTAGTATCATAACACGTCATATATGACTAAACCAGGTTAACGTCCAAAAACTTGTTTATTTTAGGGAACGACATGTGTCAAATTGAAAATATTTTTTTCATATATTGAAACGAGTGATTTGCGTTTTATTGTATAAAAACAGTAGAAAAACAACCATCCTCGTTAAATAACCTACGTATGTATCTGTGCATGTGTCATTTCAGTATAAAAAAAAAGAACTAATCTAGTCCATTAAGAATGGCGCAGAAAAGAAAATGGATCATTAATTAGACGTTTGACTAAACTCTGGAGAAAAGTTTGCCAATTTGAGGTAATTATCATAGGAAACGATTTAGTCTGTTCCCAAAACTCAGCTAATCTATAGTTTCTCACTACAAAAGAGAAGTGAAAGAATAAGAATAAAAACGTTAGGTTTATTCATTAGGATTTGAATATGCCTTTTAACTTCTCTTCTAAGAGATTGTTTTTATAATCATACAGTGAGCATTCAGACGCCGTTTTTTGTAAATAATTTGTGTGACTGAATAATGGAATGTGCGTTGTGTGATCATCTCAAAATAAACGTTTTGTATTATTGGTCTTTTGTCTTTATTTTTCAATACAATATTTTTCCTTTTATGACTGCAAAAAAAAATAATTATAGCGAAGAAAGAAGCTAGAAATGGGTTTTAGAGTTTAAAAATAAATACTTAACTTGACATAATTAACTAAGACTTTAATGAATTTTACAAATCAAACGATTTTACTTACTCAAGGGGGGACTCTTGGAAAGTGATGGATTAAGCTAGTTTTAAGTCCAACACAATAGTCGGAAATTTTAATGTATTTTATTAAACATTTTATTCAGTCGTGCAAGAACCCCAGTGAGGAAAGGAAGTATATGTTAAACTATTGGAAATTTGTATTACAGTAGTAACACAAAGTTTTGTATATGTAATTAACTGCTAAGCTAAAAGTAAATTGTTCTGGGGGTTTCATTCTGATTTTTTTATAAATTAGAGAAATGTATGATTATATGACGAACGCCAATGGATAGCTGAGTGAAACTACATAGTCGGTTTCATTGTTCTATATCTCCATAAATCCGTAATTAGTAGTATTAACTATCCGAGAGAAGTCGATATTTTATAAACCAATACTATCTATAGATATACTTCTCTTACTCACAACAGTGGCACAGTGGTATGTATGTTGACTTACAACGCTAGAAACCGGGTTTCGATACCCGTGACGTGCAGAGCACGGGTAACCCATTGTGTAGATTTGTGTTTAACTTCAAACAAAACTCTTATTTCTGAAATCATCACTTTAAAAGGAACGTACTATGAACTCAGAATTTAAAAGTAAGATGAAAGCTGCAGTAACTATGCATGACTTTTCCCATTATTAATGTGTTGAAATGCTCTAAAATGTGTTATTTAGTGTATAGAATTCTACATATTTATTAATCACTATAGTATTTCACGGAAGGAGGAATGGTATTTATTAGGACATTTCGCCTAATTCCTCGATCAAAAAAGATGCCCATCTCTCAACTTATAAGTACAACTCATGACCAGCATATTAAAGTTTAAACGTGTAATTTGCTACTTGTAGATAGTTTAAACCTATAATTTGCTACTTGTAGATCAGTATATAAAGAGCAGATAAATATATAACAGGTGTAACGGAATACCTTATCTTTACACAGTCTAGATTTGGAGTTATTTCGGGTAAGTTCTAAGAGATTAGAAAAATATTTACAGATTCTGGTCATTTGAAGTTAATCCAAATTTTTATATGAACGCTTCTGTTTTTGAACATTATTAATTATAGTTGTTTTTTTTCATTCTTTTCTTTCAAACCTATTTGTCACTTATCCGAACCACAAATTAAACCAAAAACCATTACCAATTTTTTCAACAACTCTAATTCTCTTTTGACGTATTAAACTGCCACCGAAAGATAAATGACGCCCTTTCAGGAGGTAACTCGTTTCGCACAACTTCGTCTTTGAAACATGTGCTTCCTTTGATCCCTCTTCCTCCCATTCTGGTGTAGAGAAACAAGTAGTTGTTTGTACGGAAACTGGACATAGGAATGACCAAGTGAAATGATCCGATCTCTTACTTTACGAAAACAGAATTAATTGCCTTCTGACATGGTAAGACTAATCGAGCAATATCAGTTTCTTCCCTTAAATTTTCTTTCTTGTACATTGGATGGCTCTAAGCATATGAACGTTTATATATATTTTAGTGTTCGAAAATAGATTATGGTTAGTGTGACTTTGTTCTTTATTAAAATACGAACGAGTCTATGATATTTTCAATAATACTTTCACACAATAGAACGACAGCAACAACAACAACAAACATTTTATTCTTGAACGTTTCGGAATGTACATATTCCATAATCAGCAAGCTATAATGAATAAGGTAAAATAATAGGTACAAATATTTCTAAATTCCCGAAGTTTCAATGTTTTGTAGAGAGCAATTAAAATACAGAGTAAAAGGATGAAGTTAATTAAAAAAACAAAAACAAGAAACAATATGATAGTGCAACAGTTCTACCAGTATTATACAAGTTATTCAAAACAGACCTTAAGTGTAGAGAATTTGTGTTATTATTTAAAGTTGGGAGTCTATTTATGATAGATAAACTTTCTATAATTGAATGTTCAATATTATATGATCCAGATGAGATGACTTAGAAATTTTTTATCAAAATGGGATGGTTGCTGTTTTCACTATGCGTGAGAATGGCGGAGTCTAGAGGATTTAATCGCTGTTTACCAGTTTTGCTTGTGTAACGGATTTGTTATTATATAATTATTTTAATATCAATGTTTGTTTAGATTAAGCTTATATTTTAAAACATGCGTAGCTTATAGTGTTAAATATGTATTGCGAAACTCCCACCTATTCTCCAAAGTTGTACAAGATTTTTGAGAGTAAGAATCAACAATATATGTATATACGTAAATGCTTAAGTGTAATTCAGTATTGTTACGTAAAACTGAAATTTCTAGAACGCCTCCACACGGCTATAAATATAACCAACGCAACTCGTTCATCGTGAACCCTCAATAAGATATCAAGGAAGTTCCAAACTAGAAAGAAGACTTTATATTGCTTGTAAGTTTGTGAAACTTTTATTTATAAATCGTTGTTTGTAATAACTGTTATTGTAAATTGTATTGTTGAGTGTATATTAAAACGTATTTGTGATAAAACGAAACCGGTGTGTATCAATCTTGTTGGCAAATATCATAAACTGATTATATATCGGCTTTAATTTAACTACTAAATCCAAAGTATAATTTAACTACTAAATTCAATATATCATTTAACTCAATTTCAGGCTATTTGAAATTCTTATACGTAACACTTGATACTCTCTTCTGTTCGCAGGTGTAATTGGCGTATAGTTTTGCCAATGTAAGTGGCATCACAGTCACTAAGTGTGTATTTATACACGATCATGGAACGCATAGGGGTAGGTAATAGGTCTTTAAACCTAAATAGTTTTCGAATATTGAATGGTGATTTAAATATCATTTGTAGTTTAACCTGTAGTTTCTTTCTTCTGAAGGTCCAAGCCTAAGTAATTATATTAAGTCCATGTAATAATCCACTTTTCTGAAACCATACGTTGAATTTACTTTCATTAATCCTAAAAACAAAACATGCGCACACATTGGACAAGCTGTATGAGGTATATTCTTCTCCTTATCTGTTATTTACTAAATAATTAAAAATATAGTGTATGAAGATAATATAATGTGAAGTTCTCTCCTATTATGCAGGATTTATCTTATTATATACTAACACAAATGTACTTTATTATACACACTAGCAGAAATACCCGCCTTCCGGGCAGGAATAACTGCTAGTTCCTGCGGAAGGCTATTGGGCCTGCAGCCCAAAGACAGACCTACTGCTATTTCTGGAATTGTCTGACAGTTCTACAACAATGTACTCATACTTGACATTCATAATGTTCACTATCCATGAGAAGAAGGATTTTATTGAAAATTTTAGTTTAAAATGAGCTATCATCACAGCATTACATCACAGAGTAGATTTTGTTGAAGTATTTCTTTGCAGACGCAGTTATAAATGAAAGTGCCTTTCCTTTACTGTTGCAAGGCACTTTCATTGAGATTTTGACTAAATAAAAACAAATATTTTTTTAAGTTTGTTTTATATTTGAAACTTACCCATTTTTGTTTGTAATTTTTATTGGTTAAATCTGAAACATGTCATTTTTGTGGAAATTTCAATTGTTTTATTTATTGCTAAGCTATAAAATACTGCCTAGTTATAAAAATATTACTCAGTTATGTTTGTTTGTATTTGTTTGTCTGTTTGTAGTTAAGCACAAAGCTACACAAAGGGCTATCTGTGCTCTGCCCACCACGGGTATCGAAACCCGGTTTTTAGCGTTGTAAGTCCGCAGACATACCGCTGTGCCACTGGGGGCTACTCAGTAATGATTGGTGATGATCGGTCGGTAGTTTCCGAGATCCGAGTTTTGGACGTATACATCGTAAGCTCCATTATAATAACATTCTAAAACTTCGCAGCGCTGTTTTCAAGGAAAATAACCTAATAACAAAGGCAGTTGAACGATGCCAAACCAGCTAAATAACTTATTAGATGAACTAATGAAGGGAAGTTACTATATTGCAACTTGCTTTTGAAAGGCGTTGTAGGCGAACTGCCAGCTAGAGGTACATTTTATTTCATTTAAAGAGGTTAAGTAAAATATTAAATAACATATGTATGGTTGGTGTATATTTTGCTTATACTTCTGTGTTTGTACACTCTCTCAGTGAAATTGTGATGGTGTATCTGTGTGTGTGTATATATGAAGTGTCCACTAAGCTGTTTCTTATACAGCCAAAAGATACATAATGCTCATTTAAATAACATTCCTTTCCATAAATCTAACCGGACTAATGAGAGCTGACATAGCTGAGGACTGCAGGACCTAGTTGCTTATAGTATGAAATTTATTATCTAACATGAGCAAATATGTTGCCTATTTAAAAATGTACATGTTTATCCAGAAGAAATATTTCTAAATACCTTGTGTTAATTCAGTAATAGGAAGATTAACAAGTAAAAATATATTTATGCGTCGCTTTCTTGGTCAAAGTTTAAGTAGTATTTTGATAACACTTTTTTTTTCAATGTATGTAACATAGAAAACCTTATAAAGAAGTATGTTTCCGGGTTGCCTTTCTTGTCGCTTTTAGATCTGGTAGTTCCTGGCACTGGGTTCAAAGTTTACAAAGAAACAACCCGTTTCGAAAGGCGTCTCTAATTTCCGCTGACTTATTTCATTAGTAGTGAACTCACTGTGAAAAAAACAGCTATACTCACCAAGAAAAGACTGAAGTTGCCATTTAAGAAATCTCTCGACGAGGTTAGACCAACGTCATGAAATAAGAATGATGATTTAAGGTAGATTGATTATAAAAAACGTTATCGAAAACAGTCTTATATGACAGCCCTTCTGCTTTGGTTGACACTTGGTAAAAGACTGAAATAGGAAGATCAAAATACCCTTCAATTTATTTATATATAAAATTAAATAACGGTGGTGTTATACGTTTTTGATGTTGCTTTATATCTATAATTATATAAAGTATTCTAGTGATGAGCTCGGACAGCTGTTTTGAACGAGTCTTGTAACTATACATAGAAAAGGACCTTTAATTCAAATAACAAAGTTAATTATCATACATTATAGCTTACATTGGTATAAACAAGGCAAAACTCTCAAAAAGAATTAGGACAGTTTAGATATCTATTTTTGTATATTAATTGTTTGGGGTAAGAGTTGAATTTTCATGACTAATTTTATCTTCAATTAAAAGGATATACAATATAAAATTTTACTCTTGCTGATTAATATGGAAAGAGTATATTTTGATCAAATAAATTGTGCAAATGTGTTTAGTCACATACTAAGACTTCTTATTATGAATTTTTCATTTACAAAACAGTTCATTTATGTTTAATAAAACCATATTAACTTTGTCCTTACTTGGCTTCAAATAAATCGAGCATACGGAACAGATTTCGAAATTCAAAAGACGTTGAGGATGGGTGCTAACGCTCCTCTACAACACTTAGAATTCAAAATATGGGGGAAGGGGGAATTTGTATAACTTCACCATTGTGGCGGAGTTGTCAATGTATGAGCCAGTTCTAATGTATGCAGTGTTATTGTGATCAGTTGCACACGTGTGGTGCTGTTTAAAGTCTAAAGTCGAAACTTTAAACATTCAGATCACACCATCTGAACTATCTCGATTGATGGTTTCAAACGTGATCTGCTAACTGAAAGAAACCTGACACAAAGAGTGCACTGCTAAATGATCTAATCCAGAAGCCTTAGAAAATATAACACGTTTTATCGTTTAGTCCATTATATAGGGATGCTTGTTTCAAATCATGTCGAAAAGAAACAAACCAAATTTATCAGACTTTGGTTTTACAAAAAAAAAGTGCCTATTGCAGAGAATGGCTGTAAAAGCGTCTGACAATTTTTATTCGAACGCTATGGTATGGCATGTAGTTCAACTGAACAACCAAATATAGACTCGGTCACAGGAAAAGAACTGGACAAAAATGAGAACAATTTAGGCACTGATTTTCCAATTTGAAAATCGTTTACAGTCCACCAACTCAATGTTAGTAGTTTGGAATAATAAACAGTAGGAAGACTGGAAACAAAGCAATCAGTGGCTATTGTGCTATGAAGTAAAAACTATATAAATGGTGTATAAAATATAATGGTTATAATATAATAATGGTTAAGTAAAAACAAATCCAATGATGCCAAAAACCCTGTAAAAGGATTAAGAGTATAAAAATATCGCTGTACATCAAAAAGCAAGCGAGACTAAATGTACTTAGGAGTAGAATGTGCTTTCAAACATGATTTCAGAACATAGGTCTCATCTACCGTTTCAGGCTATAATACTCCGAACTGCATATCTAATAAGCATAAGAGTTGACTCTTAACAAAATGGGTGTCTTAGTTTAACATCAATCTATATGTAATTGAACGGTCCCAAAATTAGGTTAAAAATACAGAACACATAATTTTTATGCAAATATTGTTGAACACATAGCCCATGAAATGAAAAGCTAAATGTTTTCTACCCAACAATGCATCGAGTCTCGTATCAGTATCACAGTTGCTAAAATTAGCTTGCATAGCTGCAGCATTCAACTTTCTTTGTACATTTCACCACCTCCAATCTTCATTGCATTTAGTACTTCAATTGTCTGTAGAATGCTGCGATACCACCGAGTTAAGTAAACAATTAGGGAGTTTAAGTTTGGATGGAATGCTCAAAGGAAGTATTCTAAATGACACCAGGGAAAGATAAACCAACTACAATTGTAACATGTAGTAATAAATAATCTGACTAAACGCATCCTCCAATAAAAACGTAATCAACTTGCTGAAACCACTACGTACACAATTTGTGGCCAAATTATCGCGATTAGTTTATTTTATGTGGCGAAAACGAAATACTGAATTTGACAAAACTGCTTTGAGATAACCAACTCGAGTTACTGTTGAAGAATTCTGTGTCTATAGGTGGTCAGGACAGTAGAAAATGTGTGGGCTGTGCAATTTTCTCTTTCTTCAAAGAATTTTCTTCTCACCCTTGCAAAAGATTCGATGTTATTAAAAGTTTACAAAGCGAGTACAAACCTTAACAAAGTTTGTTTTTTTGTCTTTGAATTTCGTGCAAAGCTACAAAGACTAGAGGGAAGGCAGCTAGTCATCACCACCTACCACCAACTCTTGGGCTACTCTTTTAGCAACTTAATTGTTAGGTTATTTGTTTCACTGTTTTCCTTGTCATTTGTTTTTATTTACAACGTTTTCTTTGCTGTATTATAAAGTTTGCATCAGAAAAAAATCTAATTCCTTACTCTCTTGTTAAAAACTGATATTTCACTGACTGTAACATCAAACTTTCAGTATTATTTTACTTATTAATTATTATTTTCAAACATACTAATAAATGAAAAGTTAATTTACATGAAGTATCATGTATACTTTGTTATTTACAATACTGATTTGTGAATGAAATTAACTGCAATATTAGATATTTCTTCATTCACAATTTATATATATGTGTGTGTGTATTTAAGCTACATTTTAACGAAACTACTGTTGTTACTTGAAACTCCTCAAAATCATGGCAGCTGTAGTCTAAATAATGATCACATGGTTGTGTATTTTTATTATATTTATTTCCGTACCGTATGTACAATGATAATTATTGTCATTTGCTAAACAATATACGTACTTTCAGAAAATTCATTTGATGATTTGAATTTCTCTTAATAACGTTATCTTATTTTATAAAACTGTGTTTATTACCATGCTTTTATATTATTCTTTTAGAGCTGCTAAACTAATAGATTCAGGTATCGCAACACACTGCGCCATAATAACTTTTGTCCTATGTACTAGTTGTTATTTTCTAACGGAAATCACTATCAAAAACTGTATAAAGACAAAATTGTTATTAAATATTATAACTTATTTATCAGTCAGTACAATTATTATTTTTTTCAATGATGATAATAAAGTCTACATCATATAATGGCTATTTGCTATGTGGAGAACCAGCATTGTTTTAAATAATCTACATTATTTGGAATCTTGCTAAGACTGTATTAAATAACTTAAAGTTTTAAAAATAGCTAATATTATATAAGTAAAACAGTGAAAACTAGATTGGCTCCATAAAAAATCACGTATATACAAGTTTTCCATCCTATTATGCTTTTATTGCCCGGAGTAAACCTCTTGGAACATTTTTTTTATGCAAGCAAAAGGATCATGTAGAGGCTTACCCGAACGTTGTGTTTCCTTAGAGGTCACAGTATTACTTAGCTGTATCGTGGTGTGTAGGCAGTCAAAGCACGCATTTTGTCATTTCGTGCCAACGCAACGTACTTGACCCTAACCATAACTATTTGAATATTAGGGAATTAAGATTTTAAAGGTCATTTTCAAATGCACTGATATACCATTTTGTGTTACCCTTTTACCTAATATATAAATCAACAGTTTAGTCATTTTGGTGTTTGTTTATATTTTTTCTAAAACATAGTGTTAGTTATATTACACTAACCATAACTGTTATAAAATACTTCAATAGGTCAGAAGTAAATAGTTATTCGTATGATACAAATGAATACTTTTTTGTTTGTTTTCGGATATTCGCACAAAGCTACTCAAGGGCATTCTACACTAGCCGCCTCTCACGTTGAACTGATAGAATAACAGATGTAATTAGTCAACAGCGCCCACCGCCACCTCTTGAGCTACTCTTGTCAAACCGAATAGTGGAATTCAACCGTTATCCTTATAAAGCCTCAAGGTACAGACCGCGAGTTTTTCTTTCTTTTTCTTTTTTTTTTTTTGCGGTAAGGGGACGCGAAAGGTAAACCCGCAAGTACATAGTCACTAACCACTGACGCCCTTCTCGGGCAAAAAATCCCAAAATAGAATAGACCGTGTACACCGTCGGACAGTTTCTAGTATCCATACAAATATCATGGTAATCGAGCGAGCCAGCTGTGGGTAATGCAAGCCAAAAGTCTATAAAATAAAAAGACAATGTATAAATGTGCCCGATTTCAGGAGCTTCTGTTTTTCTTGGGCAATAATTTTAGAACAAAGTAGCCCGTATACACTGTCGGGCAGTTTCCAGCTGCCATACAAAAATTATGGCAATTGAACCAGCCAGTGTTTGTGATAAAAGCCAAAAGTCGATAAAAAAATTGAAATGTGCACCATTTCCGGGGATTTTCTTTTAACCTCCCCTTCTCCAAAAAGCCTATGTATACCGTCTGAGAGTTTCCAGTTACTATAAAAAAATTACGATAATTGAGCCTGCCAACTCTGGGTGATGGATGCTAGCTAACACTCGTACACACACGTATAATGGATCATCTTTATAGTAAGAAGCCAACAAGTTTATCGATGAGCCGCTGGGGGCGCCACGAAATAAAATTACATCAAGTAACTCAGATTGTCACTTTACATCCAAACGAAAGGAACAATAGATATTACGACCTATTTAGAAATTCCCCTTTGAGAAACACTGGTTTCCATCTAAGAGTGCCTTTGTTAAATTATTTTTTGCAAATTTAAATGTATCAATAAAGCCTCATATTGGAGTACGTTAGTCTTAAACCCTTCTCGT
>NW_013666086.1:84270-85899 GCF_000517525.1 Limulus polyphemus
TTCTGTCCCCCCCCCCCGCCAGTGGCACAGTGGTATGTCTGCGGACTTACAATACTACAATCCGGGTTTCAATACCCGGATAGCCTAATGTGTAGCTTTATGCTTAATTACAAACAAACCCTTCTCGTCCCCCCCCCCCCCAGTGGCACAGTGGTATGTCTGCGGACTTACAATACTACAATCCGGGTTTCAATACCCGGATAGCCTAATGTGTAGCTTTATACTTAATTACAATCAAACCCTTCTAGCAACAGTTTTGACAAAAAAAGCGGCATATCAGAAGTAAAATTTGAATTTCTAATTTCGCATGCCAAATTTTGAAACTTTTCGTTTGTTTTACAAATCTGACCGTAAACGTTACTTTTGAACTTAACTAGCAATAATAGCCGAGGTTGCTATTGTGATTTGTATTGATTAATTTTTTCGAATCATTCAAGATATAAAAATATTTATTCGGTATTGTCTATCCTTCATGACATAGCATCTAAACAAAAATTAAAATGCTCAACTTACTTCACTAAATCAACTTTCTCGTTTTATGAGACTAACCTTTGTATTATTATTAAATTAACTTTCTCGTTTTATGAGATTAACGTGAGTTTTATTGCTAAATTAACTTTCTCATTTTATGAGATCAACGTTTGTATTACTTTTTATGTTTGTGTGGTTATAATTCGAGTCCAATAATAAGTCGTTAAATGAATTAACTACAAGTATACAATTTTGTGATCGTGCAAAAAATAAAAAAAGTTTACAGTTAGCATTTAAAAGTGTCTATTATTCAATATACTTTACTCTATTATCTACTGACGTGGGAAACTATAAACATTACTTAATTTATTTATTTTCCATATTGTAGATAGTTTTAATAATGACAGACGATTCGCGAAATTACATTTGAATTTATATAGTGCTAAATCTTTAAAGTTCTAGGTACAACTAAAATCAATTTAAAACATTAAAAGTATTCTATTTGCGAAATTTTCAAAATTTCGCTAAAGCTGGTTTGATTATTAGTTAATAATGTCAGACTCATATAATATGCTATATTCTGTTGCTATCACAGATTAAAATTACGTGGAGTCGAGAATAGCCGAGTGGTTAGCCTGCCAAACTATGAAGCTCAAATCCCAAGATTCGGATTTGTAGATGCGTTATAAGAGTAGCTGTGAAATCCCACTATTATATTTAACAACAGTTGGCGATGGGTAATAGTAACTATGTGCTTTCCCTTTAGTCAATCACTTCAACATTAAGGACAGATATCTCTGAGTACTTTTACGCGAAGTCAAACAAATAAATTTCTGAAGATAGCTTACTTTCAAAATTACATTTTTCATATTATTGTATTGAAATGAAAATTAACCAATACATATCACGGTTGTTGTTGGTCTTTTAGTGCGAAGTTACTCCATGAACTGTCTCTGCCGTGTCCACTGCAAATAATCGAACCCTGATTCTTAGCATCGCAGCTCCGAAAACTTACCGCTGACTCACAGTAGCAGATATACTCAACCTTGAAAATTATTTTCAATCATTGTATCATAAACAGTTTCGAAACCATGCGCTCCGAAAACTTACCGCTGACTCACGTAGTGCCCAGCATGGCCAGGTGGTTAGGGCACTCGA
>NW_013666086.1:86616-100932 GCF_000517525.1 Limulus polyphemus
AGCGCAGATAGCCCTCGTGTAGCTTTGCGCGAAATTCAAAACAAACAAACAGACTCACGTAGCAGATATACTCAACCTTGAAAATTATTTTTAATCATTGTATCATAAACAGTTTCGAAATCATGCGCTTTTTTATGTTCTCAAATATTATCAATAGATTTCAGGGTTTTTGTTTAGTTTTCTCTGCTCAACGGTTAGTTGAAACAATTGATCAATATTTCTCTTTTCGATGTTACAATAAATATATACATATTAATACTACAAGACAAATTACTGACTAATCAAGAACAAAGTGCAATATTTATAAACATGCGGCTTTCAAAAAATTGTTTTGTAATAGAAAAATGGCTTTCAGATACAAATCTGTAATTAACTTTTGCACATCTCGTTATTTTTCTCCATACAGAAATTGATAAAATGTACATTTACATTCGTTTCTATTGAATATCTTAATGTTTTAAAGCAACAACAACAATAGCTGATTTAAAAGCTATATCCGAACACATGCTCTAAATATCTACACAACCGTTAAACGCATGATATCTAATGTTTCCAAAAGGAGAATTGGCATAAAATTTCAGAATGTACCAAAAGATGGCGCGACGTAGGGGCACAAGCGTGTAGTAATACTAAGATACTACATTTGTTACCAGACTACCATTACATTGGAATAAAAAAAAAAGTTTCTATTCTGTTCTATGATACATTTTAATCTCTTGTGTCAGCAGAATTCTAAGGAAATCACTAAGAATAGATCTTAATCAACCTTTAAGATAAGTTAGACAATAGATGAAGGCACCAATCTCTCATCCCTGATAGGAGATTTAAAAATTCTTAAAATTGTTTGTTTGCAGTTAAGCACGAAGCTACACAATGGGCTATCTGTGTTCTGCCCACCACGGGTATCGAAACACTATTTCTAGCGTTGAAAGTCCACAGACATACTGCTATGCCACTGGGGTCAAATTTTTAAATAAAATATAAATACACCCTTTGTAGATCTTCAATTTTATATATCCCATTATATCCCAAAGCACGCAGGCCCATCAGAAAAAAATGTAGCGCCAGAAAACCAAATAACCCGAGTGCTTTCAGAAAATGGAATTTCCTTCATCAGAGGGAAATGCGTATTGTTTTCCCGTTTATTTTTTATTTTGTTTTGTTTTTTTCGATCAAAAATTGAAATACAGTAGTTCTCTGATTATGTTATATAATCTGTGATGTTCTGATTCTTGGTTTTCTGTTTCTTCACGGAGAAATCAAAAGTATTTGACCCATGTTTCTTTAATCTATGAATGACTTCTTTTCCAATCTGTTACCTATTGATAAGCACGTGTTAAATAATTGAATAAATCGCTGAAAAATAAAGCAATTTTCTACTACATCACGCATATTTGAACTATAAACCTTTTTTGTGTGTGGAATGTTGAAGATTTTGATAACTAATGTTTTAATTTCCTTATGTTTAAGTGATTGACTACGATGACAGGATATGACAATAAACTAATTCAACGATGTCGCGTGTTTCTTTATATATGTCATACAATACGTTAAAAGATGAGAAGAACAATGGTAGAAATGAAATAATTACTGATTTATGGAATGTTTTTAATAGTGTTTATTTGTAAAATATCCGATAGCTGGTGAGATTTGTGTAAGGTCGTGTTATATAACGAATTTCAGACATCTTGATAACCTGTCTTAGGTATACACAAATCCCTTATATTTTATGCAACTTGAATTTTCTAATGGTTTATAACTAAAATATGTATCGAAAAGGATTTAGAATCCTAAATCTATTATATTACCTAGTTTAATTATGTCTATTATTAAATAATATTGTTTATTTGGCTATTTTTTGTATTTTGTAAGGTTTAGTGTTTCTTAACGGACGTGACCAGTTGTCCAACTTCTTGGTGGTTATAACTCACGTTATAACACATAAGTAACGATTTCTGTCTGACACTATGCTTACTCACTCATTGCAAAAACGACATAATGTATACTACTTAACTAGTATGTAGCAACACATGTGTAACGAATTCTGTCTGAAACCGTAGTTAGTTAGTTATTACAAAAACGACATAATGTATACTACTTAACTAGTATGTAGCAACACATATGTAGCGAATTCTGTCTGAAACCGTAGTTAGTTAGTTATTACAAAAACGACATAATGTATACTACTTAACTAGTATGTAGCAACACATGTGTAGCGAATTCTGTCTGAAACCCTAGTTAGTTAGTTATTACAAAAATAACATAATCTATACTACTTAACTAGTATGTAGCAACACATATGTAACGAATTCTGGCCAAAACTCAAATTATTTATTCATTAGAAAAAGCCCCCGGTTGCTCATCAGGTTTCGTTACCTACGGTGGGCAAAGAACATATAGCATACTGTGTAGCATTGTGCTTTACAACAAAATGCTGCTGTTGTTTTAAGTTAAGCACAAAGCTACACAATGGGTTATCTGTGCTCTGCCCAGAACGGGTATCGCTGTGCCACTGGGGAGCGCTTTACAACAAACAAGCAAATATTACAAAAAAGCTATATTACTAAAATAGCCTTAGAAACATATATAATGACTCTTGTTTGAAACTGCTGTTATTTATTCACTGCAAAAAAAAATATGTGCTATATAACTAAACTAATACACACACACACGTATATATATATATATATATATATATATATATACATGTAAACTTTCAAAGAAAACGCATGTGAAGCCTCTTAATCAACAGAAGTTATATTGTAAGAATTCCTTGAAGCAGGCGATTCTTAATATGTCTTCGCTGTCTTTATGCGTGCTTTTGTAACCATAATCAAAGTGACAATAATGCCAGAACTTCTTAGAACGAATTTGTAAATTTTAATTATCATGTTCTACCTTTTATGGATTATAATGCTTTTATTATGCACCCAATTTACCTCTATATATAAAACAAAAACAAAAAATCTGTCTGTTTGTCCATTATCTAATTACTCCTAAGTCGCTGGACCAATTTCAACCAAACTTTGTGGGATGATAGTTTGGAGCAAAGGGCATGTTGACAACCTATCCACTTTACTCCCTCCACTATTATTCCTGTTATTGAGCATTTATTATCCTTGACGTAAGTAATTAACGTTAACTACATTCATAGATGGCGCTACGTCCTTACAACAAACCAAAAAAAAAAATTCTATAACACAACCCACATATAGTGTGAGGGGGAGAGCACACAAACGTCTTACATATCTCCGAGAGTGCGCCAGCACTCTCTATGGAGGAATGCGATGAAAAAAATGACCACCACTATTGCAATAATACATAAACGCAGCTGAAGTTTCAACTCCAACAGCTACCATAAGGCTGATATGAAGAGACGTTTCTTGAGTTATAACCACTTCCTACTTTGACTCGTGACCTTTAACCTTCGGCCCGTAAGACACTTCTGCTGCCAATGACTGTCAATTAATTAATCACTCTGTGGAAGGACATTAAGAACTGTTGAAAGCAGATAACAGAAAGCACACCTACCGCCATTAGTTTGGCCGTTACCTCTTCCTACAAAGTCACCCTGACCATCCCACAATGTATACTGTGTTTTAAGTGTATACATAGTGAATTCTTAAAGCTTATACAAAACTTTTGGTGAGGTAATAATCAATATCGTAATAATATGTTATGATATAAATAAATTGTGTGAAAGTTATGTTTTTTATTTTATTTATCATATCATTCACACAGGATATTTGTGTTATTTATCATATCATCCACACCTCACATTTTTTTACGTTCATAACCCGGACAAAGGACGGGTACCTCAACTTGTTTAAGTATAAATGCTAATAAATTTTATGAGTATGTATTTGATCGTTTGTTTTTCTCTTAAAGTTTTATGCTTGTGACAAGGGTAACTATTGCTAATCAACACAAAAATTAAGTTTAAATTCTGTTGAAATCACACTATTTTAGCGTTTTTATCTAGTAGTTGAAATTAGATTTTTAACAGCAGTTTTTTTTAAGAGTTTATAGACATGTGGATATATAAACTGAATAATCCAGTATTCAAATGCCGCCGTTATCCGATTGCACTAAAGACTGAACTCGTATTATCAAATTTCTAGTTGTGAGGCCTGATTCACATCGCAAGAATAGCCTATTTCGCTCAGATCTTTCTTTCTTCCTGAGCTATAAAATTTGTCGAAAGAAATACATTGTCAAACATGTATGTGCAATATGAAGATTCATCTAAACTCAGTAAATGCTCCATTAAACTTATTGTGGAAATTTTTCGAGCATGGCAATAACTTCTCCTTTGTTTTGCTTTCTTCGTCAAAAATCCACAACTAATTCACAGAGACACCTAACGTTTTCAGTTTGAGAAATTTTAAGATACAATGTATGCAGGAGTTAATGAAGCAATCGGTTAAAGGTGGAATATAACGACTGGATAATTCAGATTGAAAGATATATAAGATTTTGAATGTGTATACCCAATCAATTTCAAGTTATGCCGTTGAACACCTTTTTATTATTACTATTAATTCTATTTGTAAACTGAAACGGTTTCTGCCACAACATGCAGGTTTTCAGAAGAAAGAACTGTCAAGGCACTACGCTGCATCCTCGTTTTTATTGGATCAGCTACTAGAGAAAGGAGTAATTCAGTGGTTAGGTTAGGGGTTAGCTGCAACATTTGACCTTTGTCACTTGTTTTTGACATCTACGGATGTACGAACGAGTCAACCTTCATGTTCTAAGATATATTTGTTTGTTTTAATTAGCAAGCATAGCGGTTAACGATTTTATAAATTTACAATCCTTAGAATAAATCAAAATTTTATTAAATACATAAAACTAAACATTTTTTATTTCTTTGCTTGATTAAAGAAATCATTAGCTGTTGTTGGACCTACTTGTTACTCACTGACTTATAGCAAACCGTAAAGCTAAACCAAATCTCACTGTCAGATCGTGTAGGAATACTTGTTATATTTTGCACTTGTACGTAAATAATTAATTGTTTGTTATTTTTGTGAATTAGAACATGCGTCTTTATCATTTGAATTTTCTATGCCAAGTACTTACCCAAGTACTTTAACTTAAATTTATTGCAACTCGTCGCTGGTAACTGATTCTCAAGAAAGCGATATATCACATCTATTATGATTTTTTTTTTTCTAAAATGAAATTACGATATTGACATATACCAGCAATGACATTTTAAAGATATAGCTTCTTACCAGACAACTAGATATTTGTAATTATTATGCCCCCAATGAGTGTTAAAAACCGAGTTTCGATACCCGTAATGGGCACAGCACAGATAGCTCATTGCGTAGTGTTATGCTTAAGAATAAACAAACCCCTAGTGGGTCAGCAGTACATTTATGGTCTTACTATGCTAATTATATTATAATCATTGTATTCTCTACGATAGATTTTCCGTATTGGTATGTCATATAACTCAAATATTATGGTGTGTGAGTGTCGCTTCTGGTACGCCGTTACAATCTGATGATTATTTGTTTAAAATGCGCAATAAGGAAAACAGTTGCATAGACAACATGATAGAAAATACTACTAAGAAAGTAGTTTTACATATAAAAACATTACCTTTCAATTCATTTCACCCAACACTTTCCCCAGTGCTGAACTATATAATAATAAACTATATCAGTCATTATTTAGTATGATGTCCTTTAATCCTATAATTTCCATTGGGGGGAGAAAGGGGGGGGGTTCTAGATGAAACTTAACGACTTTCTAAACGCAATGTTGTAAACTATGCAACAAATTGCTTGTGAATCCATGAGTTTTATTGGTTACAGATTTCTTAATAACATATGAGTTACAAAAACAATGTAAGCTAGCATACTGTCAAAATTCCAATAAATCCCACTAATTATTGCTAAGATTCCCTGGGTATTTTGACATAGAAAATGGGTGGTTCCACCAAATATTTCTGAGTTTTGTTAAAAGCAAAAAACACATGATTACTCATTATGACGCAATATGTGTACCCACCAGCAGTGAACGGTATAAAAGAAAAAGTTGATAATTTCAGTGTTAATTTTATAACAGACCATGAAAACTCATTATCTGAAAACAAATATTAACTATACTAAATCTTTTGCGTTTTTTTGTTTTGTTGTAAAAAAAAGGTCAAATTAAACAATTTTGGAATTAAATCTTTAAGCAGCATTTTCTAGATCTTTTAAGAAGAAACTTGCTCAGAGTTTGTGATATATCTTTAATAAAGTAAATTAGGACATTAACTACCAAGTATTATGTTCAAGCCTTTTCCGTGATAACAGCATTATGATTAGACAAATTTGATGGAAAGAACCAGATACGGTTCGAGGACATCTTACTTAAAATATCTGAAATACCAACAGAAACTGAAGTTACTGTGTACGTTCTTAAGGAATTAATCACTTTTTCTGAACTACCAGACATGAAAAGTAATATTAGCTTAAATAGAGTCTTACATTTCTCACTTTTTGTTGGAAGACGGTTGAAACTTTTGGTTTCCCTAAAAGACAATGTACACAGTGCCCATGTTTGTTAGTTTCTATACGTTACCAAACACTTAGGTGTTGGTTATATACTTTTAACTAATTATGGCTTATATAGGGAGCAGAGTGAAAAAAAAATGTTTTTCATTTCTACTGTAAGACATAGCAAAGGATGCTGGTATCTAAAGGACACTTAAAATATTACAGAAGTTAAATGTTAACATATCTTTCTCAAGAGACTATATACGATTTGATCACTGCAATAACATAAAACGTAACACAGTTTTACAGTAAGCAGCCAATATAGAAGTAAAATATTAACATATCTCTTTCTTTCAAGAGACTTTATATGATTTGATCACTGCAGTAACATAAAACGTAACACAGTTTTACAGTAAGCACTTAGTAAGTTACGTATACAAGTATTTAAATCTGGAACGTTCTTGAACTATATAAATCGTATTATTTAGTTGGATGTAAGCAACAATAAATGAAAAATAAAGAAAATGACATAACTTTGCGGGTCCGCTTTTCTCTTTCGAATTAAATCCTATGGTTCGTAAAAGATAATAGTGCACGTTTCTGGTTTAAAAAAAACAGAGTAAAATCCAACTAGAAATTGATTCTTGGAAGACTTCAACAACGTGGTATTTCAACATATCCAATGCCCTGAATGGATTGTGTGCTTCGTCAGTTCCAATTTCTACATCATCAAATTTAAATTTCAAAATTGCCTATAAAGTCTGATTTAAGCCTAAAACTGTTTTTGTTTTCATGGCCCAGTTGGTAATGACGAGTTCCTTCATTCTATAAAAATGTTATCTATGCATGATGTCTATAAAGTGAAACGTATACATATATTATATATAGTTACATATTTGTTTCAAAATATTTGATAAGAAAGAAAGGAATTGCCCTAAAGATACATCTGAGAACAAGATTAGTCCAAGTTCTTGAAAAAATAATTTTGAATTATAGTATCGGATGTCTGTAACTTCATAAAATAAAAATCCCTAACATGTTAAATCTATATATGTGTAGGATGTCTACATATAAATCTGTTTTTGTTAAGTAGAGGATTTCTTATTTTTAAAAGAAACATTTTAGAGAATTTCAGTACTCATACTTACAAAATTAAATATTATTACTGAGTATATCTAATGATTTTCTGATGCAAACTGTTGAAACAAGGAAAGAAAAAAACGCTTATTCTATACAGAAAAACTTTTTTCCTTATAAATTATATCTTCACTGTAACATAATCACATTGGACTTGTCTTAAATATATCGTATAGTGTATAAAGCTTTTTCACATCTGACTATTGTTAATGTTATTTACTGTTATATGAAGTAATAAAATATTTAATCACACACGTGGGTTACGAAATAGACTTTCTTTCTGGATAAAAGCAGTTAGAGTTTATTATAAATTTCCCAAGAGTATAATTTAAGAGTTATTTCTATGGCAATCATAAAACTGGTTGAGTAGAATACTTGTAGCTTACACCATGAATAATGTTTGCTTATGTCATATTAATCTTATAAAGAAGTGAATCCCTATTCACTAGGACTTACAACTACAAACCTTGTTATTATAACATGAGTAGCACCAATACCCGTGTCAGTACTATTGTTGTATTTCTCGTAATCTATTACACTTTTTAATAAATGCGCCAGCTAAACTCTTATTAAGCAGCATATGAAATGCATAACGCAGATAAACATTTTGAAAAGTAAATGTTTTGCAATATAATATGTAACAAAATGGTAATATAACTGTCTCTATTTATTCTCTATATATATATACTGAAACATTCAAAATATTTTATGGAGATTGTGCTTATAGTTTCGTTTTTCTAAACATCTGTAAATTATTTGACTAAGACAAATAAATGAAAAATAGAGTGATTACTTTCTTTGCCACGATATAAATAATCTAAATGTTTTATTATTTTTCTAGACGTCATTGTCGCAGAAAAGCTTAACATCAGCCTTATTAAATATTGTAATTGTAGCTATATTAACATAATGTAACTGAGTATCTCAATCACGATGCAGTCTAGCTCCTTGTAAAGGCCTTTATGTAATAAGATGATGGCTGTATGTTTGAATATAAAGTTTGAGAGTAATTCAATACCGTTTATCATGTCAATGTGAAAGTCTTTTTGCACATTGAAAACAGGGCTTGAAGTGTCGTCGATGTTATTTCGCAACTGAACACAGATGTTTTTTTGCCAAGTTCATGGGCAAGTAAACGTAGCTTGAAAGAGTTGATGTAGAAAGAATCAGATAAGAATACAACCTGTTCGGAGTCGTTTTGAGTGGAAAGTCGTGTACTTCAGGCTATCAGCAGCATCAGGTAGGAGTTAAAACTGGTTTCTTAACAACTTGTACTTGCTGACTAATCTTTCAAGTAAGACGCTTAGAAACCACCAGCATAGTAGAAGAACCTGGCATTTAAAATTGCAATAATGACACGGCATGTTGCTCAATAAAATGCTCAATTAAGGTTCATGACACCATTCTATTGAGAAAATAAAGAATTTTCATTTAGAATTCATATTACATTCCTCTCAGGAAAGGCGATAAATTAACAAGTGGAGTGATAGATATTGTAAAATAATATCGTTGTCTGAGGTCGTTTTAGCATTTATTACTATCCTAGTACTTCGATAGAATGTTATGTATTTTAACTATCTACGCAACCATTTGACCAACTATTCAACAAATTAATATTAATAAAATATATTATTTATATAGTCTTCATTGCGTTACCAAATTATAAGTTACTTTTCCGAGCTTCTTACGAAAGTTTAGAATAATTAATAAAGGGTCTTATCTCTAGAGAAATCAATAACCGTAGAATTCCAAACTTAAAAATAACGTAAAAAAGACTTGATATGTAATCATCATTTATCGAACCCACTTTTTAGGAAAATACATCTTATAACGTAGGCAATGTAAGTTTTAATATAAACGTGGTTTAAAACTCTCCATCTGATTCATTAAATACAAATTAAGGCAAAACGTCGTTTGTTTGACGAATTAAGCAAAGTATTTAATGAAATTCCCGTGATGTTTGCTTTGTATCCATACTCCGTGTAGTCCTCATCTTTGTTTCTTAGTATGTCCTCAATATTTTATTAATATTTGTGTTCATAAATATATATAACTGTATAAATATATTCATTTATTATAAAGCCCGTGTACGTTTAGAATTATGTCTAGGATAAAACAATAAACGAGTGTTTGCTAACTACTTCTATCTTTGCTAGAAATTATTGTATACATTGTGACTTAGATAAAGAGCTCAGATCTTTAACACTTGATCTAACCTTGTATTTCATTTTGTAGCTTTAAATTCACTGTTAGTAAGACAAAAAGAGCTTTGATGATAATCACGCAAACAGCTAAGATTGTGGCAAGAACTATCTATCAATTTTAATGTTTATTTTAAATTTGTATGTTTTTGTATTTTCTTATTAAGGATTTATAAATTAGGATCAGTGATATTAATTAAAACCACTTGTTATAATAATTATGTATCGAATTTGCATAGCCTTTATATTAAATTCAAGTGCTTGTTTTACTAGTATTGTATTAACTTGTATGTTCTCGTTTATCTTTCTTGTTTAAGTATATTAATTACAAGTACTTGTTTTACTAGTATTGTATTAACTTGTATGTTCGCGTTTAACTTTCTTGTTTAAGTATATTAATTACAAGTACTTGTTTTACTAGTATTGTATTAACTTGTATGTTCGCTTTTAACTTTCTTGTTTAAGTATATTAATTACAAGTACTTGTTTTACTAGTATTGTATTAACTTGTATGTTCGCGTTTAACTTTCTTGTTTAAGTATATTAATTACAAGTACTTGTTTTACTAGTATTGTATTAACTTGTATGTTCACGTTTAACTTTCTTGTTTAAGTATATTGATTACAAGTAATCGTTGTTCTCTGTTGGGAAAATGATTCTCAAAGAAATTAGCAAATATGCTTTAGAATGAATTCGAAAACCTCTGTAAAAAGAGATGATTCTCTTGTTATTCCCCTAATTTAACTATGAAGTTTAACAATGGGCAAATAACATTCGAAAATCCCCCTGATCTTTTAACTTTCTTACTGTAAGTTCTTTTCAAGCATATGTGTAAGCTAAGTCTTGTTTGTAATTAAGCACAAAGCTACACAATGGGCTATCTGTGCTCTACCCACCACGGGTATCGAAACCCGGATTCTAGCGTTGTAAGTCCGCAGACATACCGCTGTGCCACTGGGGGGCATGTGTAATCTAAACGAACATGCCATTATGCCTCCCAACTTATGTACACATGTATCTACATTTTACTTAAATCGTACTATATGTTACATAGTTATAATAATTATTATCTCTAATTACTTACTTTTGCTTACTATCACTTTTATATTTAAAGATTCTCCCTGATTCTTGTATTGTTAAGTTTATTAACACACCGCTTAAGTTTTCAAGTGTCAAATATTTTTTGAAGATCAAAACTGATCTACACATATAGTCAGTTTGTAACGTAAGAATGTTATTGTTGTTTTGTATGATAAAAGAATGACCATAAACTCCAAAACAAGGCTATATTTATTTCACTCAATGTTTCGTTTCTACAACTTTTTCAGGAGCGTTCTGCTACTTACGCTGCTAGACTCACAATGACTAACAGACTATGCAATTTTACATTTGTTCTGCAGATCAATGAATAACATGGAACGATGTCACGCGCTTAATACAATTTATATTAAAACAAATATATATATATATATATAGCAGCACCAGTGTCTAACGGCACGAATGTCGATGTGTAGCCTAAAACTATAGTGAAATTCATTTGAATATTGACATAAAAAAGACACTGAGCATAAGATGAAGAAATTTGAAAACTGAAATTAACTAGAGGGGAAAAAGATCTACAGCCATAATCCCTATTTTGTGTCACGATTAATTTGTGGCTTAAATTTCGAAATAAGTAAGGTTTCTTTATATTTGAGGTTAACAAAACTATTAATAAGGATTCCTATTTGTATTCTATTTTTATTTGTAAAAGACAGTCAGATGTCGATCTACATAGTAATCCACGATGGCACTGGCACATTTGTTGGGGTGATTTAAGGCTCTTAAGTGTTCAACAAATCCTATTGTGTAATGCACTATGTGTGTCTCCAATGTAAAATTTATTGCATATTCTTTATTTGTTTGTTTGTTTGTTTTTAATTAAGCACAAAGCTACACAAGGGCTATCTGTGCTCTGCCCACCACGGGTATCGAAACCCGGTTTCTAGCATTGTAAATCCGCAGACATACCGCTGTGCCACTGGGGGGCTGCATATTCTACAAATTACTTTATAAATAACGTTTTTACTGCAATTTTAGGCTGTATATCTACATTCGCGCTGTTAGACATTGATGTCACTCTCCACTTTTGTTTTGTTTGTAAATAATATTACCCCCGTGACCTTGTTCTATATTCTCCATTGTTATGTAACACAAATTGAAAACTGTATAGTCTGTTAATCATTGTAACTCTAAAAGTGTAAGTAGCAGGACGCTCCTGAAGAAACTGTAAAAATGATAAAAATGAAAGGTTGAGTGAAAGTAATGTTACTTGTTCCGAAGTTTAGGTCTTTTTTTTTTTCATAATATAAAATGTCAAGGTTACTCCAGTCAACAATTCGTAATATCATTAAGCACGGTAGTAGTTAGTATGTAGGGATGGGCCGAGAAAATGGTAGCCGCATTCAATCTATTACTCTATGACGCTTACAGATGACTACTAAAGTTGAGTTATAGCCTTATTTGAGCACCTAATTGCCATTATCGAGTGCTTCACAGCTTTTATAACAGTAATATTATTATGTTTTTCTACCACATGTAACTTGGTTGGGAAATAGTAAAAAGGAAAACTACTACTTAGCAGTGTATTCAGTTTAAAGGCATATACTACTTTCATGTTTCATAAATAACAGTTTCATTTCTGGTCACTAGATGGCAAGACAAAATGTTCTTATATAACGACCGTTTGTGACTTTTATATGCACAAACATGATATCTGCCAAAACAATTTCAGTAAAGTAAGTAAATAAATAAAGAATAATCTCAATTATTATTCAAGATATCAAGAAGTCAACCTATTTATGCAACTGACAGATCTGTGTCAACGATATTGATGTCCGAGTTTTAAAACACCTTTTCTTAATTATCAAAATAAAATATTATATAGCGGTTTACTTTTCTTGAAATTTTCAGCGAGGCCGAGCCTGGCAGCTGGATATGTATGCATGACATTATACTTCATGTCTTACGATCTGTATGGTGTCCTTCCTATTAACTGACATGTCCCTAGCATGTGATGGAGTCCATTGTATGGACATACAGTAACTTGTAGTTGGAAGGTGTGGGTTCTGTAAATATCCCCTTAACTTCTGTCCTGAAAGAACTATTCCAACTTCACTGGCACTTAATGTAATCCAAAATTAGAAAAACTGACATGATGATAACAATTCTGATTAAAAAGTTAGCACACAGTATCACATACATAAGCTGTGATGGTTTTCAAATGAGACTGGTTTGAAAACCACGATGTTAACAGTATATATTGCCATTGAATTATAAAAAATAAAACAAATGTTCACTTATCAATCTACTTTAGTGATTTTTTTAAAAAGAGGGGAAATAACTAATTAAAAAATTTCAAAAATTAAATATAATGTAGGGATGATAATGTCAAAAATTACAGAAACAAGGTAGTGATGAATACACAAAACCAGACAAAAATACCTGCATAAGTAACCAATAAGTACTGAGTCAATCTTACAAGCCTATGGTTATTAGTCACTGTAAGACTCTATAGCACTATTTGGTTTAAATGCTTTTATTCAAACCTGAATTCATGCAGCTAAGAGGAATTCAACCTTTAGTTGTAGATAAAAGTTATATCTCGGAAAGATTTAGCTACTTATGTAGTGGCTTTTATATGGTTTTGTGTATTCATCCCTAACTTGTTTCTGTACTTTTTAGCATTGCCATCCCTAATTCATACTTAATTTTTACAGTTTTCTATTACTTGTGATATTATTGTTGTCATTTGAAATATTTGCAAAAAGTTACACAAAGGTCTATCTGCACATAGCATTCCCTAATTTTGAACTCATAGTTGTTTTTTTTTTTTGTTTGTTGAATTTCGTGCAAAACTATTGGAGAGCTACTGCATTAGCCGTCCTTAATTTTGAGCTGGTAGACTAGAGAGAAGGCAGCTTCTAAACACCACCTTCCGCCAACTCATGGGCTATTCTTATCTGAACAAGATGTACGATTTAACCGCCACTCTTATAGTATATCCATGGGCCCCAACTTACTGAGCGCTGTTTTTTGCGGAACGAAAAACAAACCATGAACCTTCAGAATCACAGTCAGAGCACACTAATTATAAGAGCTTGACCAGTATAAAACAACTAAAGAAAATCATTCATTTTCTAATGGACATATCACTAATTAACACGCTTCTTTTCCAATCTCTCTTTACACTAAGAATTTTTAAAATATTATTAAAGAAAATGCCCTACTGTTACAATCGACGTGTTCCGTGTACTGGAAGAGCTTTTTTTACATATACAAAATTGTTTGGAAAAAATTCATTTTGTAAGTACAAAATATGTTATCTTTCAGTGTTATGTATTAGAATTTCAAATAGCCTGATATTGAGTTAACTGATAGATTTGAGTTTAGTAGTTAAATTATACTTTGGATTTAGTAGTTAAGTAAAAGCCGATATATAG
>NW_013666086.1:101932-115576 GCF_000517525.1 Limulus polyphemus
AGGCTATGCATGTTTCTAAATATAAATTTAATCTAAACAAACGTTGATATTAAAATAAATATATATAATAACAAATTCATTATATCAGTCATGTACAATTAAATGTATGTTTTCTTTGGTCGCTATTCATTATTCCTCTGTAATAAAACATAGAAATCAGACTTTATATGAACAATTTATATAATCTAATTCAGTAGCGTATCACTGTATATATATATGAGAAGTGGCACTTGTTTGGCATTTCATTCACAAAAATTACCTGAGCATTCTACATTATAAGGTTCACCATGGTAATTTATGGCTGGAGGAATATGTCGTAACCTTTATGGGAAAGAATATTCATATAGATAGATTTTAACGATGTGTAACCAAACGACAGAACATTTTGAAAAGGTGGAGGGGCTTAATGTTATCTATGTAAGCAAAAAGTTCAGAAAAGCTTAAAATGTTCCAAAACTACATTATAATGCAATTCGAACTAGCCCTCTCATCTGAAGAGTGAAGGCTATGGTTACGATAATAAATTATCCGATCAAAAGAGCTATCGCGTTGAAGTTGGGTATATCTCTTGGATATGAAATTGATAAAGACACACAAGCTCAAATTTTATAAGTTGCCAGCCACAGGTTGAAATCAATGTCAGTTTTTAGGAGAACAACGAATCCCACTCGACACATATCTATTAATCTCCTGATGTAGTTCTAATGATCTTGGAAGGCGGTGTGCACGTACAACGAAGGGTCTGTGAAAAGTTTATCCAGGTGTGTGGTCTATAACTGACCTCGACGCCCTTCGTAGAAGCTTGTTAAGTGGAAATTGCGGTGTCGAAAAATAGCGCGATATCATGGTAACCATGGAGAAAGTAGTTCTACGGACAGCACAGGACCTTGAACAGTATCCTTATAAAGTGCAAATAATTTCTATATATCAATGCTGCTCCTTACAATTTGTTATAGCAAGGTTTGTGTTTTTACTACTGGTCCGACAAATTTATTTGTACTTCAAAACGACCTTTCTACAGCATAAAAAAATGTAACACTTAAAGGTCGCTCTTACCTTCAAGAAACGTAAAACTAACAAAATCTTGTTCGCTGTCAACTTCAAGAACTGATCCAATTAGTTCTTCCTCGTTATCTTCTAGCTTTTCTATGTACCATCTGGTCACATTTTTTCCCTCATATATTCAAAACAACTATTTAAATATCTTAGTACTATTATACAAAACTTAACTGCTAACTCTAATCTTCTTTATTTAAGCTTCAGCAGAATAAAGCCAGAGTATTAAGATTTTTTGAGCTAATACAAAATTTTTGTCTTGATCTTTTTAAAGTAGTAACGAGTCCTGATCCATATTATTGTTACCAAGGAAACCTGTACATTTAGTTTGGAACTCAGGTTATTTTTCTTATAGCACTTAACTTTACTCGATTTTACTTTCTTTTCTGTAGAAATAAGATATAAAATATCTTTTCTTATTTTACCAATTTACTTTAATTTCAAAACACACACGTGTTCTCCCGTTTCCATCGTTAGAGGAAGTCCACGTGTGTATTATAAAACATCCATTCGTTTCTCCTGACATCTTGAAACTAAGCAAGCAGAATATAATATACAAAAGCACGAGATTCTTACGCCTCAGCTTAAAACGATGGTCACAACATTATCCTCTGGAGGTCCATATTATTCTTATATTCGTATGTGAAACGTAATATATTTTCGTATTACTTTGCTCAATGATAATAGATCTTGCTCTACGAATTATTCTCTAGCTATATGGGTTTTTATGTGAAACTGAAAACTCTCTTTTTCAAGTTATTCACTTTATCACTTACTCATAAAATAAGCATTAACTATCTTAAGTTGAACTTAATGGTATAAAGCAGATATTTGTATCTTATATCAACATCATATTGTTGGTTATTAATTTTCTATTCAAGGCATAAAATCATAAGTTTTTCTTTAGCTTGTTTCAATCACTTTTTCGCTCACGTTGAGAATTCTCGTACTTGAACCTTTATCATCTCTAAACAGTCAAATCCAAAACCAGCCTCATCACGATAAAACATCTCTTAGAAACTGTACATTTCAAAACATTAAGAAATTTCTGAGTTTTTAAATTTTTGTTGTAGTTAAACTTGATTCATTTCGATGTTTGTGTGTGTTTTTTCTTTTTCAATTTAATCAAATATCATGCTTCAGATATTTTTCTTTCTAAAGGTATGTAGGTAGTTTGATGCCATCGAAAACTGATCGATTTTTGGAAAGGCATGTTTGTTTGAAGTTAAGCACAAAGCTACACAATGGGCTTTTTGTGTTCTGCCAACTACAGGTATCGAAACCCGGTTTCTAGCGTTGTAAGTCCGCAGACATACCGCTGTGCCACTGGGGGCAGGAAATATATGTAACAACCCTTTCCGACGCAAAATATTCACACACGCAGATAATAAATGTGTGTTCACATCAGATTATCCTGTACTTAATGACATTGGAAAAACAGGAATATGGATCTATTTGGAACAACAAGACCAGCTATAAAAATCCCTGAAACAAGTCGTACCCTAGTCATGGCAAGTAAGTTGGAGCTTCTTGTAACATGTGAAAATTCACAAGTACAAATTTCAGTGGCGAAAGCTACCCACGTAGCCAAGGCAACAGTAAGCAACATAATAAAGAATCTCCTTTCTGGAACAATGACACAAGTCACGCATACTTATACTCAAGCTGCTTCTATGACACATCCATTCAACCGTCGCATAAACTGGAGAATGAAATGGATATTCGTACTATTTCGTACGAAGTTCATATAGGTCAAGTCACCACACGTAGCGACTGTTGAAACTGGCGCTAGGAAACTGTTGTCCTCTTACACTAGATGGAATATAGAAAGAATTCACGGAGGAGTTGTGTACTTTGGATATGATAGCCTTTTGCGATACAAACTACGCTGCACAGCTATTGTCAAAGCGAATAGTTGTCAGATTGAACATGATCGGACGTGGCATCATGGACTGTAACGAGGTAATGAAGCTCCAAAATAATTTTAACAAAACTTACCCAACTTCTATAGTAAGTTGATAATTATCGGATAAATATTACGTATTCAATGAATTAATTATTCATAAATCCATTTATTTTTTATAATAAATTAAAATTATATATAGTTATTTGCTATTTAAGCAGAAACTAAAAAAACTTCTTCCAGGCTATGAATGTATTACTTTACCGGAAATACCGGTTTTTAGGTTATTTTCGGATGTAAATACACTTGCTCTATATCCTGATTTGCTCTATTTTATCAATAACTAAAAGTAGATTTTTTTTCTCTCAGTAAGTTTGGTGGTTTTAAAGTAGTACGAGGCCTTTTTTCAATAGCTTTATTTCATTTACTTATGTAGTTTCCAGTCTTTTTCTTTTGAGCTCGGTGTGTTGAACTAGTAATCAACATTATTCAATCTAACCTAATGTATTAGTTATGTGTTGAACAGACTCATTTTAAAACTGTCAATACTTTGTACTAATGACCTTCTGACCGGAAATGCTCCCCAGTGGCACAGCGGTATGTCTGCGGATTTATAACGCTAGAATTCGGATTTCGATACCCGTGGTGACAGAGCACAGATAGCTATTGTGTAGCTTTGTGCTTGATTACAAATAAACAAACAAATTGACTGATATTAAATGCATTTAAAAAAATATGTTTTATTATGCACAACTCCAATATTTAAACCATTCTTTAGCTGTTCAGTAGAAACATGTTGATGTTTGTTTTGAATTTCGTGCTAAGCTACACGAGAGCTATCTACGCTAGCCGTCCCTAATTTAGCAGTGTAAGACGAGAGGGAAGGCAGCTAATCATCACCACCCACCGCGAACTCTTGGGCTACTCTTTTACCAACGATTAGTTAGATTGACCGTCACATTATAACCCCTTCACGGCTAAAAGAGCGAGCATGTTTGATGGGACGGGAATTCGAACCTGCGACCCGCAGATTGCGAGTCGAGTT
Source organism: Limulus polyphemus (assembly GCF_000517525.1). Classification (NCBI taxonomy): domain Eukaryota; kingdom Metazoa; phylum Arthropoda; class Merostomata; order Xiphosura; family Limulidae; genus Limulus; species Limulus polyphemus. Next base: position 105,937 of record NW_013666086.1, read on the forward strand.
CCCTAACCACCTGGCTATGCCGAGCCCAGTAGAAACATGCCACCCTTAGTGTTACAGTCGATGGTCTTTAACCCTTTTAGTACAGATGGTGTGATATGGTATATCTCACTCTAGATTCGAGTTCTCAATGTTTCTTTGATAAAGTTAAAAAGTACCATGACGTCCAGGAAATACCCAAAAATTTCAAAAGCCGAAAGAGTTAATATGAGATCTAGTTTTAATTAGTGATTTCTATAAATTAAAATTTAGTGCTGAAAAACCAACGCAAGCAATCCCATATTGTAATCAATAAAACACCTATTCTGATTGTTACCAGTTGTATGGAATTGTTAAGTCTATAGCATATAACGTTATTGGACATGGACTGTGGAACGTATTTCTCAAGCTTGTCTTATTTTACGACTTTCCTTTTTGCACTGTATAGCTACATACTGTATTGGATCGTACACTTTCGTTTAATGCACAAGCCATATATTGGTTTTGATGTAGATTGAGTTCTTTTATTAGGAGCAATACATTTTTAGTTGATAGTTCATGGACGTAGCATGTGGCATCTAAATTACTTGTTCTTCACCGTTGGAATATTCGACTAAATTGTAGGAATGGAGTGATTTAAAAAATTCCACTCAAAAGAATCCTTTTGAGAATCTCGACAGATAAACAACGACTGAGTGGTGTTTTGAGTCATAGATTAAAAGTATGTAAATATTCCATAATGTAGATTAAATTAATCTGAACATTACCTGAATTAAAACAAAAGTTGTTATTAAAAAATAGACTTCCACAATAAGTAAGGCAAATCTTTCTTTATTTTAGAAATCAATTACTTGTTAAATGTAAAAGCGATCATAAAAAATAACATGAATTGCCTTGGTTGCAGCTTAATAATAGTAAACGCGCTTACGAAAACACTTCTTATTACGTCTTCTTCACTATCAATAGTTTCAGGATCGCTAGTTAATATAAAAACGTATTAGTCACTACACGTCGGCCCGGCATGGCCAGGTGGTTAAGGCGCTCGACTCGCAATGTGAGAGTCGCGGGTTCGAATCCCCGTCACACTAAACATGCTCGACCTTTCAGCTGTGGGTGCGTTATAATGTGACGGTCAATCCCACTATTCGTTGGTAAAAGAGTAGCCCAAGAGTTGGCGGTGGGTGGTGATGACTAGCTGCCTTCCCTCTAGTCTTTCACTGCTAAATTAGGGACGGCTAGCGCAGATATTCCTCGTGTAGCTTTGCGCGAAATTCAAAACAAACAAACACTACACGTAAGAAACCGTTTCGAAATTGCAAATGAACCTTTTTTTTTGTAACATTTAAAACACCTAATTTTTAAAACATTTTTCATAAATTCATCATACTGTCACTTTTATTTATTGTTTATGAAAACATGGGTTGCATAGTTTGTGACCTGAAAGCATACAACAATTGGTGACTATTCTGAACAGAATGTTTAATGTATAAAAGTACGCATAAGCGTGCTTATAAAATCGTGTCAAAATCAAGTTTTCTTGCATTAAAAGCAAAGCAGTTTATTTTGGTTAACGTCGGTCAAAAAAGTTAGAACTTAATTTCGAAGTTACTAATCTCGTGAAACGATAACAAAATAACACAGTAAATAAGTGTTTTTCTATCTATTTTGGTGAACTTTCGTTAATTTTCTCTTTTATACGTTTTAATTTTTGATCAATACATGTGAAAAATCCCAAAACAAAACCATTAAAACTACAAACTAAAGATAAGGTTTCAACGAGTTAAATCTTCCAATTGAACACTTGACACAATTTTTCACAAACATACATTTAAATTCTTAAAAGGAGGCCTAAATGAACTTAAGCAATCACATAGGAATCACACCCAAATATGAGATGAACTCAAAATTTCATTAAAAAAAAAGTATAAACGACAGCCCAAAATCTCAGAGAATCAGTTTTAGAATAATTATTTTTATAAAATTTCTCAAAAGCAGCAGTCGGATAACATATACTTTCATTCAAGTAAATAATTTGCGTTTTTTCTTCGCCACTTTATGAACCATGACATGCACAGTCAGTTTGACAAATGACATTATTTTCTTGATGCTTCAAACCAAGGATAAAAGACCGAGTGCCCTTTGTCTGTATTTGGTGAGTTATATCTATTCTTTTTTAAATCCTTTGTACGACATGTTGAATTTCATAGACCTACCAGGAAATAAAGAATGATACCATTATAAAACAATGTTTACTAAACGAAAATCTGAAACTGCTAAATGTCTACCCACAAAAATGTTGGACAAAAAAAGACTCATCGGAAGATAATTTACAATTAACTAATGGCACGGGGTAACAACGAGAATCTTCATTCAAATAACCTGCAGACAAGGCCTCCAAATGGAAAAATGGGCGTATTACCGTTACAGAGACGCAGTAGCCTAGTAAAATACTGGCATCGTGGTACTAGAGAGACTTGCACCCTTAGCCTTGGGGCTTGGAAGAAAAATAAAATATGGTATGTGGGCCGCCAGATAGGAGTTCTCCTTCCGTATCCAATGTTGTTGCCACTATATAATTACGAAATAATAGTGTCTATCTAAAAAAAGAAAATCATGACGGTTTTTCTTACTCTTTTCACTGTAACAAAAGGCCGATATAGTTTGTGGTAAAAAAATTTACTTATATTTTCTCAGAAGACAAGAGTAACTTGTTTTAGAAAAGCAAATTTAAATTTGATTCTAGTTTTAGATTTTTATGAATCAAACATTTGTTTTTTACAGTTTTTTATATATGTTTTGAACAGTCTTTGCTGTAATACACATCATTTTTCCCTTAACTGGTTACACTAGATTTTGTTAACTTTAATAATGGTCTTTTTAGTACTTCTTACATTAAATTTTTATGAATCAAACATTTGTTTTTTACAGTTTTTTATATATGTTTTGAACAATCTTTGCTGTAATACACATCATTTTCCCCTCGACTGGTTACAGTTGATTTTCGACAGATGAGATAATATATTATTTTTCAAAAGAAATATATATAATATGGATCTATGATATATATATAAATTCTGAAATTACTATCTTCTTTGATGAAAACAAAAAGGACTAAGTAACTGTCAATAAAATTCGCAATTTATAAACTTTAAAAATATGCAGAAATATAAAAAATGTATGTATTTGTTTTATCGATTGACTAGCGTATACAAAGAAATTTGAAAACAAGGCATGAAATCACTAAAACTCATACTAGTCTCCACTTTGAAAACTTCCAATCTGACCGTGTAACAGAACGCAACCAGTTGCATCGTTCACTTTTCTTAATTCGTTTTGTTTTTTTTTATCAGACAAGAATTGATAAATGTGTGCTTTACTTTCTAGCAGAAGCGAAATTTTCGAAGCGTATTTTACTGACGTAAAGAAAAGCTCTTAAGATACTTGTCATTTAGACATCTGCATCACGTACTATCTGCTTAGCCAATTGCATTACGTTGCAAGTTGTCAAAAACAGGTCAAGGAAATCTCCTTATTGAAATTACTTTCATTAATTAATCGTGAGATTAAAAATGGTGCATACGTTTGGCAGGTTATTTAAATTTTACTAACATTGAAAATCGAAGATAAACTATCAATAAATATTTTACGCTGTATTACTGAAACAATATAACGTTTGTGTTAAAAGTATGTATATTGAGAAACGGTCAGTATGGCTCAGAGACTTTTTATAACACCTTTTCATTGCTCGTGCCTTCGTATATAACACGTAAAAGTGTACGTGACGAGACTGTGCGCATGAGAGCACACTTCACTCATGTTTTGTTTAATCATTTAATATTTTGCAGAGAGTTGGAAAATGTAATGAATAATCTATTTTGTATAATCGATTATAATCTATAATCGATAACAAATCGATTATCTAGACTGACTGTAAATAGATAATATAATGCACATATAACAAATATATTTATATGAAATGTGATGAAATTCATACATCAATGTGAGAAAGGGAAATATGTAAATGATACTTGATTTATTTAATTTTTTTGTGTATCATGTTTCACGTAACATATGATTTAGACACTAAAACTGCACGTATATGTTTGTTAATGATGAATGATTATTTTGAAGTACACAATTATTCTTAAACCAAATAAATCTACCATTTATCTTGCAGTTAGAAATACACATAAACATTCGATATAAAAATTATTCTAAGGCTACACTCTTTAAAATAACGACATGTTTATTAAAATATATATATTTATATGTTATGATCTTAATACATTTTGCATAGAGGGTTAACCCTTTACCAAGTGCTATTAAGATACTTTTTAGTAACTCAAAAAACAACAAAAAATAACAACAGGTAATCACGTTCCTTCCCTCTCTCAAAGAAGGCTTACCCTCAGGCCTAATTTCAAGTTTGTGGGATATCACCAGCTAAGCGATGATGTTTTTTTTATGTGCTATTTCTACTTTTGCGTGACTGCTGATTAAACTCGGTACCTCTCTTATGCTAAGCAAACTCTTTATCATTTAAACTAAAAAAAATATTATATTTGCTTTGAATTTGCTGACAGCTAGAAATATGTTTCCTTATCAAATATTTAATTAAAATTTATTGAATAATATTACAATAGTATTGAAGTTTAAGGGGGGGGGAGTTTTATGATATATAATACAACCTTAGCCTTTTTGCACGATTAAAACTGAGGTAGAGGGTTCATTTTTAAGTCTTAGGTTCCTGTTTCCTTTATATAGTGAAGTGAGAGTTGTTGTATGTCATTTTTGCTGTTTCTATGAGCTTGCACAACTCTTTGAATTATAACGTTTCATAATATTACGAATCATGTGTGTCTAGTAATCTCCAGCTGAACAAGAAAGGTGGTTACTCCTTCCAGTCATGTTCTCACGACCTAGTGTTGTTACCCCCTAATTCTTTTAAAACTGATCAAAACCCGACCACTTTCTCACTTCTCTCAACCCAAATCAACGTTCTTTACACCTAACTTCATAACAGTGGCATATAAGCTTACAGAGTTTTTTCTATCTTCTTATTCTAATATAGAATTTTTTGGGAATTTGTCAGGTATTCTTATATGTGCAACTTTCACACACCAAGTAGGCAAAACATCCTTTAGTTACTTTCATTCTAGTTCTTTGTACTTTCATTCTAGTTTGTTCTTTGTCATTCTCTTAATCTGCCAGTAAAGGTATGTCTGTAATGCTGTACATCTTGTAAGGCTGTTGACAGCAGTTTTCTCCAATGTTAAGTCAGGAGGTGTATCGAAGTTTCAACCTCCCATATGTTTGAATGAGAATGACCAGTCATATGGTTAGTGCTAGTCATTCTTGGTATGTTTGGCATTATCTTTGAAGTAAATAATATGTTAAATTTTAAACAGTCTGGTAGCGATCTCGGCCAGGTCAATCTGAAATAAGTAAAAGTGACTGCCCAGCACACAATGCAATTACACACACTGTTTTGTGATGTTAATAAAAATTGTTAATTGTGTTATATAGTATATTAAATCTCCATATTTCATTCTCATGAACTCATTCAGTTTCAGAAAAATTCATAACTACTATGTGATAATATCTTCCAGATCTTAAAAATTGAGTTTGATACTCATGATGGGCAGAGCATAGATAACCAGTTATGTAGATTTGCACTTAACAACAAAACGAACAAGCTGCGATAAATATCTTGTTGAATCCCTGGTTATTCAGTAGACCTATTTTGTCACCCTAAGTAAAACCAGTTTTATCTCAGAGTACCACAGAGTATATAGAAAGGAGAAAGCTGTGGTTGCAATGACCACAATATATTTTACTGTGGAATCTTTTTTTTTTCCTGTTGTGCAGCAAAGTATATAAAGTTATTGGTTTTGATTGATGTCTCAGAGGGTGCAGGAGAGGTAACATAAGGTAGTAAACACTGCTGCTACAACTCCAGAAACTAACAGAACTTAAATCCAGCCTGGCCACCAACATGGGGGAGTACTACTGATGGCTTGCACTAAAGATTTCGTGGTCAGTCCAGCTCCCTCAGAGCTGGGTAGGCCTTGGAATGTGTCTGTTAGAACAAGAGAGGATGTCATTTTTGTTAATACAGGAGTGTCCAGAATACTTGTAGGCTCACTGTATATCGGGTCAGTCGACACAAACTTGGTTCTGGTAAATGAAGATATGCTAAACAATCTTGGAGAGGTGAATCTCTGACTATGTCTAGGAATCACTGCTCACAAAATGAAGGTAGTCTTTACTAACCATGGTTCGAGCATCAGGATTCTTGGGATTGGCATACTGTGCAATCACCTGTGCAATCAGTGAAATGATGTTCCATTAGAGTTTATCCAATACTGGCCAAACAGGATCTAGGGTTCCCCTGTACACAAATGGTGTTCTGTAACTTATTAAGGACCAAGTGTAGTATACCAATGTCATGTAATGTAATAATTGAGCACACACATGAAATAAATTGTTTCCTGTCTAGAAAGCGAATAGCATTAGCTTGAGCAATATATATCATTCTGGCGCTCTGCAGTTATGAATGATCATTTATCTAGGTTCATACTGTAATAGTCATGGGTATGGCGAGTCAAGTTAAAAATATATTAGGCTAGCAGTAATGCTATCGTTGTGTCCATCATGCCACATCTGAAAACAAGTACAAGGTTACCAACTCGTCTGAGATTGCTAGTTAAAGATTGTGCACAGTATCAATACAACAGCAGAAACTCAGTAATTTATTGGCCGAATATACTGGTGTATTTGTTGGACCAGATGATCGATTGGGTCAAACAACAGTCACACAACATCACCTAGATATAAGTGATGCACATCCAATTAAACAATACTGTGCAGATGTTCCTGGAGCACTAGGGGTGTAGTCAGTGCCGAGGTACACCATACCTTAAAAGATGGAATCATTCAGCTTTCATAAAGTGTTTGGTTAGCTCTAGTAGTGATTATCAGAAAGACAGAATTAATGCCAACATTCTGCATTGACTTAAATGGGTGAATGGATAACTCTCAGTGATGACTTTCCACTATCACGAACAAATGAATATTTGAATGCCATTCAGATAATGGAGAATTGAGCTAGCTGGAAAGAGTAGACCAAAAACTGGTTTCAGTATGAAAGATGACCTGTATGAGTTTTGCATCTTGCTTTTTGGCCTGTATAATTCAGTCACCACTTTCAAGAGGCTAATGAAGTTTACACTGAAGGGTTCAAATTCGATGACGAGGAACCCACTTTGAAACTTAAACTTATATTAAAGTTTTCTTCATTACCCATTCAAGCCGTCTCCAACCATTATTACACCGAAGGGGATGCAATAGGAGAAGTGCCAGATGTATGTTGCTGGCATTTTAGTGTTAGATTGGATCTTTGAGTCCGTGTCTGAGAACCTGAAAATGAAATGAAATTCTTGAGTCATATTTTGCGTAGAGGTGGAATATTTGTGGATTCTGCTAAAATAGGAACGATGCGAGTTTCATTTGTTTTCACGTCATACTATCAATGGTCTGTGACCAATTTCTCCAAGACTGCCACACTAAAGTTGAGACATACTTCAGATGGAGAAAAGAATGTGTGCAAACATTCGAATCCCTGAAGGATGTTTTAGTAGAATCCACAGAAATTTAGAACTACTCCGTGATAAATGTATTGTCGAATCTCCTGTTATTCAGCAAACCTATCTTGTGCCCTGAATAAAATCAGTTTTACTTGAGGACACCACTCTAGAAAGTTTGTGTGTTTCTGAAATTCCAATATTGAGGATAATGGATAGAGAGGCCAATATTTTATTTGATTTTAGTCAGAGGTGAAAGGAAATGATGGTAAGTTCTATTAAATGCATTTTTACACATTTAAAGTTATATAACTATAATTTTAAATTTTCTCTTCGAAAATGTTTGCGTACGTATTAGTAAAATACTGATATATATCTCTAATCAGATTTGTTTTAAAACCACTTTAAAATATATGCATCATTATAGTATTATCACTAAGAGTGAAGTCATTCGTTGGTGAGGTTCGAAACCATTACTTTCATGTTATTTCCATTTAATGTGAGTTTTGATTTACTTCTATTAGTCATGCTATTAAAACAAACACGATTCAACAAACCAGTCCTAACTTATGAAAAACTGAAGGGTATTGTTTTACTTTACAGAAGAAAAGAATAAAATACAATTTAACAAAGAGATTATATGCGTCATAAGGCATATACTGAATAATTGGTCAAATTTTGGTGTACAGTAAGAACTGGCGTATATGTCTCGGAAATTATAAGTATGTACTGTAGTTATAACCAATGTAAAATCAACCACTTTGCTATGCGTAATAAGTATTTTTTTTCAAAATAACAATTTCAATAGGGGTCACGAAAAGAGGTGTTTTAAATAAAACTTGTTTCAGGTGTGTCTTCTAGGAAGTTACTCGTTTACACACTATAGTTCTTTCAAGATAATTCTGAGAATGCACGTCTGGCAACTGTTGAGTTCTGAATTGATTAAACGAAACAATGGTGAAACATTAGTCATACGTTTTACTAATGAAAAGGCAAGTTACATTACAACTATAAAATACTGGTTCGCGTGGTATGAATGCGAACATATACACACAACATTCCGCGTTGCTATTACAACCTTTTATTAAAAATGTTAAAGGAAGTAAAACATTTTTGATGACCTTAAACTAATTTATTTTTGAATACATTTTAATGTACTTAACTTATATAAGGATTGTATTTTGTGTTTGTACATTTTGAATAAGATGTATTTAATTCATATTTTTTAACTTCAGTTGAAAAGTGGTATTTGGACATTTCTGTAAAATTACATCCTGAAAAATTGTTTTTGAAGTCACTAAACCGGTAGAAGAGAATAATAAAGAAGAGGAAAAACAGAAAGTGGGTTCTGGTGAGTTTTATAATTTTTAACATAACTATTCTCGAAATACCGAACCTTTTTGTGTGGCGTTTTCAGGTCAATCGTCGCAACTTAAGAGTTAAATTATATAAGTAAATTCCAGTTACTTCGCATATTGTTGGCATTTTCTTAACTGAATAAAGATTTTACAAAAATAAATTTTGAGGACTTATTTTTCAGAACTTGTGGTATGTGATACATATTTTTCATTTCAAAAACTTAGCTTCTATAAGCTGTTAATTCTCCCACAACTGATATAACAAGAAAATAAACGAATGCGAAACTAAATGAAATGAAAGCTATTTTAAACTCATACATAATTTTGTTCTAGTGGATGTTAGCCTACAATTTGGATGAGGTGTTGTGCCAATTAAACGATAATAACATTTTTCAGCAAGATTAAGATCATTAAAACATACAAATTATTTGACCAAGAGGGAATGTCATGTCCGGTCAACACATTTGATTATACCTAGTCTTAAGGAATAAAAGTAAATCTCCTTGTTTAGGAAAAAGTCGAGGAATATATATAGCGATATATTAGGATCAAGGTTCACATTTCTGTTATATTTTAATTCCGAAGTAAAATGAGAGATGTGACACTCACTTTTGTGAAATATCTAAAAATCGAAACTATTGTCCTTTCTCTGTTTGTTTTGGAATTTCGCGCAAAGCTACACGAGGGCTATCTGCGCTAGCCTTCCCTAATTTAGCAGTGTAA
>NW_013666086.1:116509-128751 GCF_000517525.1 Limulus polyphemus
GATAAATATCCTCTAGAGAAGCGGTGCTTAGTCTGTACTCCACGAACCATAATGTACAGATTCTAAGTGTTAAGAAGAAAATCAGGTTGTTCACGAGACAAAAAAAAAAAAAACGTTTCAGAACCACTGCTCTAGAAGTTCTACCTTTATTAACATTCCATTACTAGTCAGATTTCAGGAGCATAGAAATAAATAAAGCTCAAGATGTTTTTGGATCTTTAATTGTGTATAAAGGAACTGGTATATATACATTTTTTTTTTGTCGCATATGTAAGAGAATATTTATAGATATATATTTTTCTCTTCGATATATAACAATAGTCATTATAATCATAGCATTAACGTCAGTGCAATGAAATTCGCAAGTAAGGAAGTACTAAATGTTATGACGACTGAAGGTACTTAATTTTAGATCAAAATATGAATAAATATTGTACGTAAGAAATTATTATTTTTTCTGTAGCTACAAATTAAGAGACATGTCAGTGTTTTATCTTACACATTTAAATATGTCGCGAGTGTGTTGCCTGTTAATGATGTTAGGTATTAGAATTTCAAATGGTCTGAAATTGAGTTAACTGATAAATTTAAATTTAGTAGTTAAACTGTACTTTGGATTTAGTAGTTAAAATAAAGCCGATATATAGTCAGTTTATGATATTTGCCAACAAGATTGATACACACAGTTTTCTTTTTGAACACAAATACCTTTTAATATAAACATAACAATACAACTTACAATAACAGTTATTACAAACAATGATTTATAAACAAAATGTTCACAAACTTACAAGCAATATAAAGTCTTCTTTCTAATTTGGAACTTCCTTGATATTTTATCGAGGGTTCACGATGAGCGAGTTGATTACGAGTTGACATAGGTATATTTCACTTAACTGGAAGCTAGCTATCTTTGTCCTTCGTTATTTATCGACCACACATGTCGAGTTTTCCACGATGAATTTATATAATGTTTCCTAAAAATACTAATGTTCGATGAGAATCCACTGAAGTTAAACGATTTGTAATGTTCGAACTTTGTAAAGGTTTCTGAAGTTTTCCGATTGATAGGCGTTATAACAATCACAGTTATAGCTTCCGAAGTTTATAGCACATTCACTATAGCGAACTAATAATAGATACTCTCTTTTTGGCGCGTTGCGTTGGTTATACTTATAGGCGTGTGGAAGTTTTATAGAAATTTCAGTTTTACATAACAATACTGGCGCTAACACAAGTGTTTACGTACCCAAATATTGTTGATTTGTACCCTCGACATTCTTCTCCAACTGTTGAGAATAGGCGGCAGTTTCGCAATACATATTTAACTGTATAAGCCATGTATATTTCTAAATATAAATTTGATCCAAACAAAGGTTGATATTAAAATAAATATATAATAACAAATTCGTTACAATCAACATTTTGTTGAATTGTTTTTTGTTAAATATTTGGATATCTAAATGAATCGAAACTGGTATGTATTCAACAAAGATAAAATGCATTACATAGTACCAAATATAAATGAAGTTGAACCCAACCTTCCGCCTGGTGACAGTGAGGAAAGGGTTTTACGAAAACTGGTTTTATAACACCTTAGGAAACGCTGATTGCATAATATTGTGCAAGCGTGTCATGTCTAAATAAAGAAAGAACATTAATGTTCGAGGTGGTATGAACCACTTTAGGGAACTAGCTTATAAGCAAAAGCATCAATGAATACTTGACTGTGCCTTACGAGTGGAACGTGTGTGTGTGTTTTCATAGCAAAGCCACATCGGGTTACCTGCTGTGTTTACCGAGGGGAATGGAACTCATGATATTAGTGTTGTAAATCCGTGGACTTACCGCTGTCCACAGGGGGACACGATTGAAACGTTCTAGAACAGAGATTATTTTGATGATTTCTTATTAATGAATCGTTTACGAAATTAAATTACTGAATGAATGATAAATTGTAAATGTAGGGCATACTTAGGTTATACAGAATGAACTTCGAAAAGTAACGTCATTGATTTCCTTGATTTATAGCAAAGCTAATTTCTTCTACTAACATAATTCTGAGAAATTGAGTGAAAGCAATGAAAAATAATATGTTGACCATACTATATCTGATATATCCAGTGCCGACGAGGCCTTTCATCTAATACGGAGGTCATCAGGCCAGTTGGAATATAAGAGATGTAGAAGTGGTTGGGACGCTATTTATATTGTCAAATTGAATGAACAACTATTGTTATGGTGTGAAATGGGTTAAGTTGGTGAAGTGTGTTTTTATTAATTTAATATGAGTCACTTACATATTAGAATTTAGGTAAGAATTAAAAATATAATATTATTTATTTATTTTAACAATAATTATTCTATTTTTATTTTAACAACATTAAAATTCGTGGCTAGATTCCACGAAGCACGTAAAGCGCAAGTAGTCCAATGCGTAGCTTTGTGCTAGATGAACAACATCATCAAACTGCAGAATAATATGCAGTGAAGACTAATCCCACTCCGTTTGGCAATAAGCGGATTAATACACATTGTATAATTGTTCGACTGAAGAAGACCACGCAATCGCGAATGTGCTTTGAATATATTAATAGTTCGGTTCCCCCCAGTGGCACAGCGGTATGTCTGCGGACTTACAACGCTAGAATCCGGGTTTCGATACCCGTGGTGGGCAGAGCACAGATAGCCCATTGTGTAGCTTTGTGCTTAATTACAAACAAACAAACAAAAATAGTTCGGTATTTCTTGACGTGAAGAAGATCACGCCTTCTCAGCTATGCTGTAAACGGATTAATATGAATTTTTCAAAACTGTGTTGTTGTTTTTATTAAGTAACGTGGACATGAACTTTGTTTTCAGAAAACGAACTGCTATTACTTGCAATGATGTTAAAGGAGTTTAATTCGAAACCAGGTGCGAATAGATTTAAATATCTATAAACGCTCACATATAAAATGCTACGTTTGTAAACTCCAGCTATTTGTTATTGAGCGTGCCTGACCATCTTACTTTTCAATAGCACATACACATAAAAGAAAAAAACGGGGGAAAAAGCTTTGTTGTTCAGTAACGACTGTAAACGTTTTTTTTTTGTTTTTTTTTCGGCTCTTACTGATGTCACGAACTTTTTCTCCTAAGTTGTTGAAGCCCTAGAGTATACTTGACCTAACATGATGCCTGGTCGCCTTTAAAACGAAAAGTTTTTACAGCACTTATTTAAACACTTTTTCATATTTTTCCTTTATAGAAAAGTTGTTATCGGCGACATTTTTCTTTCAGTCATCAGGATCCTGAAACAGTGGGTCTTATCATCAACACCCACTTTTTTCGACATCATATGACAGATTGTCAGGTTATCTCATTAATATTTGCTACTGATATTAAAATGCGAGACTAACCACTCACTATTCAAGGATACTTTAGGGGGATTGTGGGGAACGAGTAGGAGTAAAAAGACGAATGATTCATAATTTATACTTTATAATTAATGGAAATCAAATATTATTATAACGCTAAACTTAAACTGTAATTACGAGCATGTACATGTATAAATCGAGTGATTTGTACTATTTCGCTCTATGATTACTACAACGGAAAACTGTACTAATAAGTATAAAATACACATTAAATAATGTTATAAAATAATTCGTGTATAAATACCTTCTGCATTCGTAACAAAAGAGAAATAAAACATTTGCCGTCATTTAAACACAAACTAGAATATCAACAGAACTTTTCAATACTACCATTACTTTTCCTCAGCGGGTTCGCATCCTCGTCACACCAAACATGCTCGCCCTTTCAGCCGTGGGGGCGTTATAATGTGACGGTCAATCCCACTATTCGTTGGTAAAAGAGTAGCCCAAGAGTTGGCGGTGGGTGGTGATGACTAGCTGCCTTCCCTCTAGTCTTACACTGCTAAATTAGGGACGGCTAGCGCAGATAGCCCTCGTGTAGCTTTGCGCGAAATTAAAAACAAACAGACTCACGTAGCAGATATACTCAACCTTGAAAATTATTTTTTAATCATTGTATCATAAACAGTTTCGAAACCATGCGCTTTTTTATGTTCTCAAATATTATCAATAGATTTCAGTTCGACAGAAAGTAGTTAATTTTTGGCGTGTAGATAATTTTGATTGACTTTTAATTTTCTAGTCTCTTAGACATTCAAGAAAACAGTAGAATACATTTTAAATGTAACTGATAACGGAAAATAAGTTCAGTTTAGTTTAAAGTTTTCATCGCGGTAACACACGCAGACATAAAATTACGATGGATAAAAGCAATATGTTACATATTGTAGAATTAATTATTCAAATTACTTACTTACGAATTTGCCACCCCCCGAGGACTTACCGGTAAGTTTGCGGCCTTATAATGCTGGAAATCGGGTTTCGATACTCGCAGTGAGCACAGTGCAGAAGACCCTTTGTGTAGCTTTGTGTTTAATAACAAACAAATCGCGATGTTACGGTAATGACGTTTGTTGTTTATATGAAGATACTTCTTTCAGCAAAAAGGGTAATCATTCATGATGTTGAAGTTCCCGATAAATAGCTAGCTACTGACGGCTGATTTCAAATTCTGGAACTTATAGGTGTGGAATGAATAAAATAAGTTAGCGATGCTATATATCTATACAGATATTTACTCGAGATAACTTATGATTTAATTGGACTGAAATGAATTGTGTTGTGTAGAATCCACCCCTACCTCGTTATTTGTGACTTGTTTGTTGTAAGTCCCAATATTCATATAGCAAAGATGTAATAACAAGTACCACCCCTTTTTATTTTCTCACAACGGCCCTGAATCATTGAATTAATGTCGTTCTCATAATATTCTAGCTAAACAATCTACTCACTTTTTTTTTCCGCAGAGAATATTTTTCGTTTTTGCTGCTTGTAATATGCATATTTTATTTAAAATATTCTAAATAGTTTATGGCAATAGTTTATCAGTATGTAATATGATGATTTCAAAAGGCTTGACACTAAATAAAAACACTCCAAGTGTGATATTCGGATTTAGTGAATGAGTACCTTTAAGTTATTTCTACGGTAATAGCATTATCGCAGGATTGAACTAGCAAACAGTTCAGTAACGATGAAAAGGGATGTTCTTCAGTGTAACTAAGCAATAACTTGTGAGGGTTGACTTGCGTCAAATAAACTACACCAACCACGCCAACGCAAAAGTTTCCAGATAAACAATAAAGAATACTTGATTAATACAAAATTATCCTGTTATCTTTATCTTAGGCGTGCTTCTCTGCAGCTGGTTCACTTTATTGCAGCAGAGAACTTTAATTAATGACTGAAATTACACGTAAGTGAATACAAAGACGAGCAAGCAGACTTCTGCTTGACTTCGCTAAAATTTTACTGTCTTCTCTGGGAATAAGTGTGGACTGCTGCTCTCTTATAAGAAAATCACTAAGACAAAATAGAGAAATGAACCTTTCCTAGTTTCTACCAATTACGCAACATAATTACAAAATAAACTCCTTACGGATGTCAAGTCAACAACCCTAGAAGGTCAACTTCTAAATTTCTGTGGTCAAACAAGCCAGTGAGAACGCAGAGGTAGCTTAAAATTGGTGTTTTCTAGGAAAATGCTGCGTTCTCAAGGTACTGATATAGGCAATCAAAAATGGACTTTGAAGATACTTAAACTTAGGAATATACCCAAATTTTGAATATTTCAAAAATTAAAATTATGAAACCTAGTTTCAGGGTTATTGATGACGGGTGGAATTCCCCAAAATCGGTATAACTCAGTAAGAAGGAATGAATCGAATGACAGATTGAGCCTCATATTTGTTTATAGAAAAGTAGTTTCGATTTTCAAAGAATATTACAGCTCTTTCATTTCTGTATCTTCACCTCAATCTATAAACTAAAATTAATTAACCACTGACCGAAATTACTTTAAGATTTATGAAACTTTACAGGTTACTATAATCCAATCCAATTTAGAATAATCATGGTTCAAAGTAAGTAGAATACAGTACAAACGGTAACTTTCAACTTATAATGATGCATAAGCATAATGCAACAACACAGAAATTAAAATCCAATCTAAAATTATTAAAAATCAATGAAAGCATCATGTAGTAATAGAATAAAACTTTACATCGAACAGCTAATAACATTTTATAGCAAAGATAACACACATCAGAGTATAGTTTGTTTGTAGTTAAGTACAAAACTACACAATGTGCTGTCAGTGCTTTGTATCGAAACCCGGCTTTTAGCGTTGTAAGTCCGCAGACATCCCGCTGTGCCATTGGGGGCATTTGGTATTAAAAAATCACAATAGAACTATTTAAGACAACGTACTATGTCAAAAATATTTTTAAACATCAGAAAACCTTTGTCAAAATAAACACATTAATAAAATAACAAAGAATGAACAATAAACATTTTACAAAATGTAATAAGTTAATAAACTACAAATTATACAAAAGTAAAATCAATTAACAAAGCAAGGGATAAGTATTTGCCGTGAAGTTTCACACAAAAACATATATTAGGCAAAACATAGAAGAAATGCAGTAACTATATAAAATGTGCACACTGTGTCTCTTAACTCACGCTGACTTCACATCCCCAAGAATTTTTTCTAAGATTACTGCCATTGATGTAGTTATTCAGGAAGGCTTTCCTTCCCTGCAGAGGTAGTCTAGTGAGAATACTCGAATGGAGGTTGTTCATCTTCTCATTCAGCCAAAGGACGAATTTCTTCTGTGACGAATTTATTATTATACATTTATTTTAATATCAACGTTTGTTTAGATTAAGTTTATATTTAAAAACATACATAGCTTATAGTGTTAAACTGCGAAACTCCCGCCTATTATCCAAAGTTGTAGAAAATTCTCCAGAGTAAGAATCAACAATATATGTGTGTATGTAAACGCTAGTGTTAGCGTCAATATTGTTACGTAAAGCTGAACATCTTAGAAAGCCCCCACACGCCTATAAATATAACCAACGCGAAGCGCCAAAAAACAGTATATATTATTGGTTTGCTATAGTTGGTGTGCTATAAATTTCAGAAGCTATAACTGTGATTGTTACAACGCTTATCAATAGGAAAACTTCAGATATTTGACCAGGAGCATTTACAAAGTTCGAGCATTACAAATTATTTAACTTCAGTGGATTCTTATCGGGCATTAGTATTTTTACGAAAAAATTACCTAACTTAAAGGTGGAATTCTCGGCGTTTGTGGCTGGTGAATAACAAAGGACAAAGCTAGCTAGCTCCCTGTTAAGTGAATTAAATGTGCCTCAACTCGTCCTTAACTCGCTCATTGTGAACCCTCGATAAGATATGGAAGAAGTTTCAGACTAGAAAGAAGACTTTATATTGCTTGTAAATTTGTGAAACTTTTGTTTATAAATCATTGTTCGTAATAACTATTTGTAATAACTGTTATTGTAAATTGTATTGTTGTGTGTATCTTAAACATATTTGTGTAAAAAAAAAGAAAACTGTGTGTATCAATCTTGTTATATCATATCATAAAGTGACTATATATCGGCTTTTACTTAACTGCTAAATCCAAAGTACAATTTAACTTCTAAATTTAAAGTATCATTTAACTTGGCTTTAGACCATTAGAAATTCTAATATGTAACACTTCATGGGCTGGTGTATTTTGTGGTCCAATCATAAATTGTCATCCTTTGTCATTCCAAACGTACAACCTTGGAGTTCAGTGATATTAACCAAATATCATGAACTTGGCAGCAAGAATGCCTCCTGCTCTTTTTGAGTTGGAATAATAATCGTTAGAACAATGATTTCATTTGGCAACTCCTCAGAGGAAGATAATAATAAGGATGGATTTATTTATTTACACACTAGAGGAATTTAGTATTAACCAAAGCACAAGCTTTACTCCCTCTAATTATGGTGTCCCATCGAAACACGTTTGTGAGTGTGTAGTCCAGGTAGCTTTATGTCGTCCATTGTTCCAAACCTCCAACCACAGGGAACAACCAGTTAGAAGCAACCATCTTTACTTTATACCTTATTATTATTAATTATTATGTATCATTTTTTAACTACTTTTACTACAGTAAGATTATTTTAGCACTATTACTTCTACTACTATTTGCGCCTAAGGAGTTTGGTACCTCTTCCTAAGAATGTACATAACCAGGCAGCCGGGCTGCTAGAAATCATATCAATTTGATGATCTAGTCAAAGCTAAAGTCCAGAATCATCAGTTGTTCACTGATGAAATTGTACTGACCATGCTGACTGTTATTTTTCAGCTCCTTTGAGGTGGGGCTTGAACACCCATTTACTTACCATATTCACATTAATAAATATCTACGACACTTGCTCATTTCTGCTACATACTCCTATTGATAAGACCTTCATATTTAGAGAAAACACTTCCACAGCGACTGTACAGATATCTCTTCTACCCAAAATATCTTGTATATTGACTAACAGCAATATCATTTCAGCAGTCTGTCTGCCAGTTAGCCGCAATAGGTAGATGGCATCCTGTGGGTCCCTGGAACACTGAAGGTGACAAAGACTTCACAAATTGCCCTTCTGCCTTACATCGTGACCAAGAAGGCACAATAACGACTTTGATGAATCTCACTCTCACTTCCATAAGTAAATTGTGAACACTATTTTTGTTCAGTAATCACAAGGATTACATATTACATTATATTACGCCACACAACTAATTTTCTTTTAGCTACAGGTTCCCTCAGCTACTTACAGACCAAATCAGCACACAATAAAGTTTAGTATTGTAACAATCAGTAGTTTTTATTATTGAAGTAAGCACACAACCTATACGGTATAGCTTTGCAAATTGTATATATAAAAAAGAACAGAACGTAAATGCAAAAGCACATTTAGCAAATCAAAGGTACACTTCCAAACCTTAGTATAGACAGAAAACATGACTTTAACCATTAAGTTTAGTATGTTTAAACTTCTAATGGTTTAAGAAAAAGAAATGTTAACACAAGCAAATTCAATACAGATCAACAAAGTATAAAGTGACATCTAGTTGCTCACTTATGATGAAACTTTTTCAGTGATAAGCTTAATAACATATTTGTCCAGACAACAACTTGCACCAGTTATGGTTTTTAGTTAGAATAATATATGTTATATAAAGAAGAAAATCGGCCAGTTCTAAATTAAACATTATTATCCAAAATTTGAAGTTCAATCACGGCAGTCGTTTCTTGCCATCACTAGATATTAAATATCAGAATTTAGGTTTATACTGTTCACTCTCAAATATGTAAAGGCAAAATAATATTTTCATTACCTTTGATAGAATGCTGTCGAAAATGAGCTCAAAATGAATAATCAATTTTATATTTCCAAAGAATTGTGACTTATCACTTATCACAAAATCATGCCACCGAAAAAAGTAAACTTAAAACTTAGATTATGAAATGCACGCGTATATTATCATATTTATTATACAACGGAAACAACAAAGAATTAAAGAAATTGAGGACATACTGATATGGCAAATACAGCAGACACTTTGCATGATAATTGTCTTTAATCTGGTGGCCCAGGTGTCGTGTATAGCTTTAAACTCTATCTTTTCAGCAATAAAAGATTTTGTAATAATATGGGCAGCCTGTTTGCATTTACTATCTATGCAACGCAAAATCAATTATAATAAGAACGTGGACGGAGCCCAAAAAATATAAGGGTCACAACGCTCATATAAGTTATAGGCCACATGTTGTGATTCCCTTAGCTATCCATAAAAATAATCCCAACCGTTTTTTCTGCTCAGATATTATTTCCAGCCACAATAAGTTTTTCATTGTACTGTACTTTCAAACTGCATGGATTGAATTGATTGCGTCTAACTCAGATATGTCCACATTTCATCTGACTTATCACAGATGGCTTACGTTGCTGTCTCCTTTCAGTTGTAGGACCGTTTACTGCTAGGCTCAGTAGACTGACAATGGCAGTTTCTCCCTGTTTGCCTGTTAGTCCCTCATAATTTTCAGCTTCTTCTGGGTCCAACCAAGATTCTGGGAGATCTTCTGCAGCTCGTCTAAATGTTCAGTGCATGTTCACGTACCGCGAATATGCAGCAGTTCGTAATTAAGCTGAATTAGTTGTTGGATAACAGAACTAAGTAGTTACAGTGTGTCAAGTGAATACTATAACTGGTCTCCTCATTTGAGCCAACATACTCTAAGTATCTTGTCATGATTATTTTATTTTTCTATATCATGAATCCTCTTTTGCAGCAGTGCAGCTTTTTGTCATTTGTTTGCATGAGTTTCACACATGGTTCAATGTCAGCAGCATGACACCAAGTGATATCATGACTTTGACTACCAGAAGTAGAAACGTACGTTAGCTCTGGTGTAAGACATTCCCTAGATTGACTGTTGTCACAAAGAATATCCGTTCTATGAAACTTCAGAAGTAACACTACAAGGTTGTCCTGACTACGCGTCCACACGAGTCATTGCATCGTCACATCACACAATCTTTCATCCTCATATGATCAGATTGTTTTGACACTAGTGCTGTTTTTTTCACTCACAATTTTTTTATTTCGCTGATGGCACCCAGATGAGGTCTGAGTTTTAAGTTGTTGAAATTCGGTTCTGCTGCTTATTACTACAAACTCCTATGTTTTTATAGTTTAAAGCGACCAAGAGGGGTAGAGTTGATTTTCAAAGAAGACAAAACTAAGGAACACATATATTTAGAGCCGCAATGGAACACGAAAAGTGGAATTAGAACATTTTAAATTTTGTGATGTTTTCTGACTGTAACGCTTCAATAAACCAAATGCATGTTAAACGAATATTTTTTGCTGTTTTTAAGACTTCATTATTATCATTGGAAATGTATATTTGTAGTTTCTCAAAACCCCGCACATCATATAGGTTTAGAAAAATAATCAATGCAGTATGAAAGCATCATATATTAGCTTATTGTTTAGCTTTTGATAAAATGCAACGGAGGGTAGGATAAACTTTAGTATGTTAATAACATATAAGAATGTTGGAACGTAAGACATCATGATCTTTGAACAAGTAGCGAGGAAACTGCTTTGTTTTTCCGGTGCAATCAAACAATTATTCAACCGTCTGTATCCGTGACTGAGCATGCATACTTGTCTTTAAGATTACAAAACAAGTTTGCGTCAAGAGAAATAACCTATCAACCGGAAGGGTATAGTACATATGAGCTACGATCGAAGTCTGTGTTATTAAGTTTCATGTGCATACAAGATATGCAATACATATTCATTACGTGAGTCAGCAAGTGCGGCAAAATGTTAGACCTTAAAACAAAGGGTAAGATGCCTTTCACGTGGCTAATTAAATAAATACTTTAGCACATAATACAAAGTCTTGTTTGTTTGTTTTTAATTATGCACAAAGCAACACAGGGGCTATCTGTGCTCTGCCAACCACGAGTATCGAAACCCGGTTTCTAGCGTTGTAAATCCGCAGACATACCGCTATGCCACTGGGGGGGGGGGCAATATACAAAGTCTTAAGAAAAGAAAGTAACCTAAGAACTCAATACTTCCACAGGCTTCTTTCTATAAATATATATGAATAATATTAGCTATCATGTAAAGCTTACAGACTTGTTAGTTTCAGAATAATTTACATTTATATAGTTGTTGTTGTTTTTTTGTTGTTTTTTTTTTGTTGTTGTTTAAGAGAGTGTCCACGAAAAATAAAATACAATCCTACATGGGGTCAAATAGCTCAACACTATTACATCGCGTGTAGTTCACCAAAGAGCGTCAGCTAGATTAAAAATATCTTACATTTAGACTGTATTCTAGTCTAAACGTTTATGGACTAACTTTTGGTTCAGTTCAATATTTTACTTTACAGGAGTGAATGCTCAAAAAATGCATTATTCCCTCGCTTTCTAATTTATCCAAACAAAAGAAAAAGTCGCATCTATTACTAGGGAAACACAACACTTTGTAGTAATATATATATTAGAAAAAATGCTATACTAGATTATAAAAGTAACAGTTCCAAAATGTATTCACACGGTAAGGGTATACAAAATTATTCATTTGTACATAAGGTATGGGACACACGCTGCTACATCAAGAACAGCGACACGTAAAATCCTTTCCAAAGAAGTGTTTTCTTGTAATTAAGCACAAAGCTGCACAATGGGCTATCTGTGCTCTGCCCACCACGGGTATCGAAACCCGGATTCTAGCG
>NW_013666086.1:129699-131131 GCF_000517525.1 Limulus polyphemus
AGACATACCGCTGTACCACTGGGGGGGGGGGGGCTTTTCCAAAGAAATGGACGAACGTTAAAGATCGCACTTAGTCTTTGATTTCTTTTAAGCTTTTATACACACTAATACACATAGACAGGTAGATATAGTATCACGTTTGAAACGAAAGATGTTACTACCCCAAACCTGTTCAACAGTGGGGAAAACATAAATTATAATGCATTTTGACAACATTTTATAAGCTCCAAGTATTACGTTATCACAATACGCGTAGAACATCACAATAATTAAGATAACTGAAACCAGAAAATACGCGTAGAACATCACAATAATTAAGATAACTGAAACCAGAAAATACCGTTATTTCATGAAATATCATCTTAGCCTAGAGTATCGGGCTAATTAACTGTAAACAAATATCCGTAATAGTGTGTTTGATGATGCTAACAAACTTTGGTATTCTTATATGCTGCAATACTCAGATAAGCACTGTCAAATATCCTTAGGTAACGTTTTGTAATAATAATAATGTCTCGTTTAAGTCTTTATCATTTCTCGTTATACGGACTGAAATAATTTTATTAACCAATTTAATCTTTACGTTGTTTAAAATAATTGTTTAGTTTCTTCTTTTAAGTTTACAAAGTGTCCTTGTTCATATTATGTTTCCAACTGTTCATCCGATTCAACATATTCAAAATGGTAGAAGATTACGGATACTTAGAGAGTAGTATTTACATATCTAAAGAGAAATGACGTTTGATTGGTTATTGTGTCCTTTTAGCCAGTCTAAAATGGCCAGATGGCAAACATGATACTAATAGAATATTGTATACAATTTTTTTTTCAGAAATACAAATTGTCTGTCATAAGGCATAACAGAATAAAATATCTTAGATAGTTTAATTTACAGAACTTGAGATTGAATATCACTACATGTTCAAAGTCTTGAGTCGCGTACGTCAAAATTCTTACATAACGTAGTTTTTGTAGCTGAAATAAATAAATTAAATACTCCAATTAATTATATTTCTAAACTTATCATATTCAAATAATAGTACTAATAGATGATAAAAATTATTCTGTAGTAAAGGTTCATACACTGGGCTTTGTAACAGATCGCAGAGCGTGGGAAAGTGGTTAGTGTATCGAATTGTAGATTTGAGGTTCCGCGGTTCCCATCCCGTTATAATAAAAATATCGCGCTCCGCACCTTGAAGTTGTGGGTGTGTTATACGAGCGATGATTGTATCCTAATTTTCGGTCTAATAAGAGTAGCCCAAGATTTGGCGGTGAGTAATTTTGACTAGCCTCCTTCCCTCTACTTTATAAATTTAAAATTACGGTTAACGCAGATATTCTTTTGTTTTTATTTGTTTTTTTTTTAATTTCGTCGTCAAAGCTACACGAGGGCTATCTGCGCTAGCCGTCCCTAATTTAGCAGTGTAAG
>NW_013666086.1:131805-132578 GCF_000517525.1 Limulus polyphemus
GCGACTCGCAGATTGCGAATCGAGTGCCCTAACCACCTGGCCATGCCGGGCCCGCAGATATCCCTCAAGTAACTTTGCACGAAATTCAACAAATAGATGATCAAACGAAAAGTTTTAAACTGTTCACATTTTCCGAATCATTACAAGTTGAGAATGGTCGAGCAAGGTAAAGTAAGACCTTAAGTATGAAAGCGGGTTTCACTAATTAAGATAAATCTAACTAAAAGGATTTTAAAATTAATCCCGTTTTATCATAAATGTCATTTCTAGTTAAAACAAGGATAGGACCTACACTTTTTTATATATTAAAAAGATGCATTTCTTATAGTTGGGTGCCGTTTTATCTATAAGGTTGGATAAAACGGACACCCAAGATGAAATAAAATGTCCCCATCTAACTTATAATAGAGTAGGGGGGGTTGCTTTGAGCGTGACAGTCTTACGACGGAACCTTTTGTAATGGGAACCAAGCTGCAAGGTTACTGTGAAGATGCATCGTCGTTAGACAGAGTATAACCGAACACGGTGACATGGACGTAACGACGTGGTAAGGCTACATAACTGTTTCAGTATAACGTACTCAACGTGTGTATTGTTCTGTATGCTAATGCTAACTTTTTCGCATTGACGATATTACCATTTCTCTCAGTTCCATTACTGTGATAATGTTGTAAACGTATTGCGGTGTAAAGTAATCGTTTTCTTTAGCTATGGGCCCGGCATGACCAGGTGGTTAGAGCGCTCGACTCGCAATCTGAGGGGTCGCGGGTTCG
>NW_013666086.1:133480-137803 GCF_000517525.1 Limulus polyphemus
CTTCAAACATTTTGTTTTTCTAATATTTCATCGTAGGAAAAAATGTACCACACTTAGATATCTGAGTATATAAGATACAAAATACATTACAATACAGGGTGTTTCACTTTGTACTGGTAAATGCAAAAATTAAATCTATACACGTAGCATTAAGACATTCCACGTTTATACTCCTAAACCGTATATTCTTCACGAACTTCATAATGACATTGAGAGAGTCGATATCAATATTGACAAGACTATAGAAAACAAAACAAACAAACAAAAAACTAATGCATGCTTTGGAGAAATTGCTATTTGGAAAACCTTGTAACTTTAAATTGTTATTGGTACCACTTTCTTTTAATGAACCCTAGGATGGTCCTCAACTTCTGCGTCTTTATCAAAGTGGTATTATTCAAACAAAGATTATAATCCCCATTACTTTCTGCAAAACTAGTTTGACTTTTATATTAAAGAATGCAGAGATTAGCTAATTGTAATAGTTATGTATTGTCTTACGGATCTTTCTTCTTTGATGTTAAACGCAACGCCATAGAATGGGCTATCTGTGCCCTGCCCACCACGGGTACTAAAACCCAGTTTTCAGCCTACAGACGTACCGCTGTGCCACTGGGGGGGCCTTGTGAATCTCACACGTATGAAGTTTTAATACCTAGTAAAACATTTTACTAAGATTTAATTTCTTAAAATGATACGCGTACATTTATGGTGAAACCCGATAACCTTTGTCTTTATGCATATGTATATAAGATATTATGTCAAGTTCCTTTCATGAAGTTATTCTTTTGCATTACAGTGCATCTATGAATATAAATGAATACTTCTCTGACATTTACTAACCGTCAAACTGATGTGGTGGAATGGCGGTTCTGTCAGTCCCTACCATAAGTTCAAACAGCCAGTCTGTATCTCAACCTGATTCCCTTATTTAATTTTAATGAGCGTCACTACAAAACTATATATATATATATATATATATATTCAGTTCCATAGGGTAACTTCCAAAGTGTCTAGATGCCCAATCGAGCCTCCTCCAAAGTCTGACATAAATTATTGTTGTTAATACAGTCTTTATCAACAGATATTAGTGGTTAAACTGTGTGGTCAATTGCGTGGTTTAAAAGAATTAAATATGTGACGTAAAAACGATTTTGTACAAACCTAAGTGATATGTATTATTTTAAAATGGCTCGATATTCTTGAGAAACAAACAAAAAATTTGAAACTATGCGTGTTCGAAGATTCACATGTATCGGTTTTCCATTAAAATCTTATGTTTATATGTATCTATTGAGTTACTTGTATAAAAATAAATATGTGGTTTCCTTACTTTGTTTAAAGTGTGGGAGGGACAAGTGTAATGAGGAACTAGCACGTGAAGCAAGAGAAGAATATTTTTTTGCAAAAACTATTCAAAGCATGTACCCCCCCCCCCTAAATTAGGCGCCTGTGTGTATTGCTAACAAAGGTACTCGACAATGCTGTGCTTAAAACGTAGTGATATCAATAGGATGTGTGGGCTACCCCTTCCACTATTTTTTTTTAGGCCCAGCACACGATACGTTCGTCCGATGCAAAATTATATTCGCTACGTGCGGCATTCAACTTCACTTTCGACGTCAGCTTCACGTAATATACTACCGATTCCCTTGCCCGTTCGTGGTATAAAGACGGTACAACTGAAGTGGATTAAAAACTCGAACTTTCGTATGATTTCTTATTCATTTAAAGATGATCGTAAAAGGTTTCACCTAATGTCTTAAACCGAATTGCAGACAAATTGATAACGTCAGTTCCTCACAATATCTTATTAAACCAGACACATAGACGAACGGAGAACTCTGCCATATAGATATATATGTACGTGTATAACAGCCAAAGGTTTCCATACTCAATTGCTACGGTTTTTTTCCTATGTAACAACAGGAAATGAATAACTATACCCTTCTTCTCGTTTATTACTAACTACCATTTTAACTCATGCATTTCCTCTATTTTGTAATATTGTGTCGTAAATAAGCATCTCGAAACAAGAACTTGGTGGTTTATACAACTGAAGAGAAGAGCTGGCCAAGTGCCAGGATATAAAAACTGTTCTCGACATGCTAGTTTTTATTAAGTACTGGTGCGTACCGCATTCTTGGACTTAAGTATTCTTGCATTCCATGTAGAAATGTTTGAAAGCTATACACAAGACACAAGCAAATATATATATATATATATACATACATAAACGCGTGATTATTGTTAGTCATTCCACAGAGAGATAAACCTAGACAAGAAATAACTGAAAAATAGACTAAATAAATTCCCAATAACCATAATAGATTTGAAAGAGTAATAATTTATCACGGTCTGAAAGTGGATAGAGTTGTTTACGAATAACACAGGCCTACGAATTTAAACTTCATAAAAAATTATTTTGGTTTTTATAACGAATTTTCCATAATTAGGTACGCTGATTTCGAAAATAATATTCTTTTTTTTTGTATCACCTAAGGATTTTTTACAAATCGAGAAGAAAAAACTCTTACTTAGATCAAATTATTATTTCGTTTACCACAATGAGCATTTTTTATTATTATGTTTGTTAACAAAAATACAAAGAAACTGAAGAAACGGGAAGAACATTGATGTCAAACGAATGTGCATCCTCATTTATCCTGTTTTTTGTGTGTGAAATCTACGTCTTTTAGTCTCAAAACTACGTGTTGTGGTTTTTCTTTTATGTATTGCATTATGAGGTTTTGTGATGGAGAAAAATGGATATCATTTTCGTATGTCAGCGTACAGGAATTACTGTAGAACATGAAAAACTTTCAAGACAATAAAGCCATCGCAGGTCTGTGTAATCGATCAAATCAATTAAAGATTTAGATCAATATGTCACTGTTGTTTACATATTTAGTGTTATTTTGATGTATGAAATTGGAAAAGGGCAACTTAGAATTTATCATTAAAATGGGAATAATTGAAAAATTGTTACATTTGAAAAGGAGTCTTCTTATACGTTGATTTTTTCTAAGAAAATTATAATTAGTGTGTTTTTGTACGTGATAGAGAATGACTACGTCCTTTTTTTTAATAAATATATATACAATTTATCATTAATGTGTGACGATTCAATTAACTAACAGATGATGAGAAAAGAACAATAAAAGTTAAAAAAGGAACGTTGGTTTATATATCACAATGATCCCCTTTTTTCACCTCAAACACTAGTATGGAGATAATAATGATATTCAAATTCGATGACGAGGAACCCACTTTGAGACTAATAATGGCTGGAGATGATGACAAAACCTTGTCGAAACGTTGTACATTTGCTGTTATGTTAAACTTATATTAAAGTTTTTCTTCATTACCCATTCAAGCCGTCTCCAGCCATTATTAATAATGATATTGTTACGACAGCGGAAGTCACGTTGTTCTGGTAACACGTCATGAGTTTCTAGAAGGATCATGACTGTTCCTGGCAACTCCAGTGTTTGCCAGACGCCCTCTATTTTTGTATATAAGCCCGGCAAATAAAGCGAAGATGAAATGTGATGGCATAAATAATTGCAGATGGAGAGATATAGAGACAGATAATTGAGTCAAGTGAGCGGTACTGACCGTAAGAAAAGTGTGTGAATCGTTGTGAATTATAGCATGTGTTTAAGTTAAAGTGACTGTGGAAATTAAGTGTGTTGCAAAGTTGTATTGAGAAAGAATAAACTAGTTTTATTTAAAAAAGGACTTGTATCGCTGAAGTTCTTCGGAAAGAAATTTTACAGGAAATTAACAAACGGCCAGAGACGTAACAATATTATAATGTTCCAACAGCATGACATCTACAAAATGTTAACGACGTGCAAAATCAAATTAATATTTATTGTTTATAACTAGGAACGTGTTTGTCATATACCGGTGAAACACGAAATCGGTTGAAAACGTATAAACCGATTTTTTTCCACTTTTCTTGTGCTTATTATTATTATTGTTATTTCATTCTAACTGATGATATCATACTCGGTGGATATCCACATTAATACAAAAATTTGTAGGTACTTCTGAGTAAAGATTTCAAAGCTCACCTGCAGTGCATCAAGCTCTTTCGAACAAATCGCCAATTTTGGTAATGAATATTCTAATTGTTGCTTCTCACTTATATATATTCAAAGAAGAAGCACGAAAGATATGGCTTGAAGATCTTATATCAATCAGTTGTTTCTGTGAATTCTTTCGTGCAAAATTTATTTAACCACAACAACTTGTTTTAATCGTCTATTTATTTTAGAAACGAACGAAGGGGAAAAGGACAAAACTACAACTTAACAA
>NW_013666086.1:137824-141306 GCF_000517525.1 Limulus polyphemus
CTACGACCTGCCCCCCTCAGTGGCACAGCGGTATGTCTGCGAACTTACAACACTAAAATCCGGGTTTCGATACCCGTGGTGGTCAGAGCACAGATAGCCCATGGTGTAACTCTGTGCTTAATTGCAAACAAATAACCAAACCTACAAGTTATTCAACTTAAGCTGTTTTAAATTTTATTCTCCTAAAATTTCAACTTTGCGAGGTTTATGTTTAATTGTAAAATTATTCTTGCTTATTAATTATGTATTATTTTCAATACAGTAATAAATTTTGCAGAAAATTTAAAATAAACAAACACATTATGTTCTTATATTTAATTCGAATATGTTAACCACAATGTAGCATCTGGTGTTGAAGGAAAATATTATTATTATTTTCTACAATAATTATATTGTTTCCATAATTAGTCTGAAGAATTGCCATGAAAAATTATTATACTTTTTTGATGTTATGAATTTGTATTGTATTTTTAAAGCGTTGGTCATAATCACAAAAAAAATTCACATTCGTCCACCACCGTAAAACAGTGTCGAATGTTACTTATTTACGTGTGACAAATATATTTCTCCACTTTTGATAATAACGATTTCTGTTTTCTTATGTTGTTAACCGGGTCAGTCAGCTTGTGCCATGAACTTTTATTATCGAACAAAATTATCCAATATCAGCTTACTACCCAATAAGCATAGTTGATCAAACTGCTAGTACAAAGAAAGATAGCTATCATCATTCTATGTGCCTGTTATTAGAGCACCTGTACGGCCACATCCTTATCTAGCACTGTTGGTTTACTATGTGCCTGTTATTAGAGCATCTGTAAGGCCACATCCTTATCTAGCACTGTTGTCATACTATGTGCCTGTTATTAGAGCACCTGTAAGGCCACATCCTTATCTAGCACTGTTGTCATACTATGTGCCTGTTATTAGAGCACCTGTAAGGCCACATCCTTATCTAGCACTGTTGTCATACTATGTGTCTGTTATTAGATCACTTGTAAGGCCACATCCTTATCTAGCACTGTTATCATACTATGTGCCTGTTATTAGAGCACCTGTAAGGCCACATCCTTATCTAGCACTGTTAGAAGAACAAATCTTTATTGCCTCTTTTTTTAACGACGGCCAGTGCTACATAATGATGTGGCCTAACAGGTGCTCTAATAACAGGCACATAGTATGACAACAGTGCTAGATAAGGATGTGGCCTTACAAGTGCTCTAATAACAGACACATAGTATGACAACAGTGCTAGATAAGGATGTGGCCTTACAGGTGCTCTAATAACAGACACATAGTATGACGATTTGAAACAATACCGAACAACAGTTAAATTTCTTTTCTTCTGAAGCTTAAAACGAAAACAAAAAACTTTCAAATATAGCATATTCAACTCTTGTGCTCTACTCATAGAGTGTCTATGTGAAAAATTCAAGGTTATAAATGTAAATTATTTATTTACTAGCTGGAGTACCTGTCACCTGGACGGAAATTATGTAAATTCATAATTAATAAAAGATTATCTCAGGACGTGAAAGTTGCTTCCCTCATATGTAATTGCAAAAGACAAAAACGCCCATAAAACTGTAAAACACAAAATGTGAAACCGCAAATTTGCATGTATCTCCCCATGGACGCGATGAACATACATACCAAATTTGGTGAGTTTCCATTCAGAGATGAGGTAGTGGTAAAAATTCAAAAAACACCCATAAAGCTGTAAAACGCAAAATACAAAACTGAATATTTGAATGTACCCTCGCATGGACCTAGTGAACTTCCATACCAATTTTGATGAAGATCCATCCACATCATTCGAAGCAGTTACATGGACATACAACAGACAGTACTATTATATTTATATGGATTTATTCATCTATCATATATATATATCTAGATACAATAAATAATTGTATTAGATAATTTTATTGTTGTTCGTAACTAGCAATGATCATATTGTAGAGCCCTTGATCTGTTTCTGTTTAGGGAAAACAACATTGCATTCAATTTTAATACAATATTGATTATATGAAGATAATTTTACATGTATTAGAAGGAACATACTGATATTGGGACATATGATGATGATGATTGTCAACTAAATTTGCATATTGTTACGTATCTGCTCGTTTATTAATTTCCGGTATAAATTCTTTCCGAGGAACTTCAGCGACACAAGTTCTTTCCTAATTAAAACTAGTTTATTCTTTCTCGATACAGCTTTGTAATGCACAGAATTTCCACAGTCAATACATATGCTATTTCGATAACAAAACACACACTTTATATTACCGTCACTACCGCTCGCTTGACTCAATTTTCTGTCTCTATATCTATCTATCTCTGCAATTGCACTGGTTTTTCTCGCCAGGCTTATATACTAAAAAAGAGGGCGCCTCGAACAAACTCGAGCCTCCCCGATAATTCATGATCCTTCCAGAAACTCTAGCGCGCATGCTCCCAGTGTCACGTGACTTCCGCTATCGTAACAATATATTAGAAAATTGAAAAATCTGAGTTATTTATAATTCTTTAATTTACTCGTTTACGGGTTTCAACATACATTTTATAATCACATAAAAATTACATTTTAATATAGAAATCTGTCATATCTAAGTTAAAGAAACACAAACAATGTAGAGTTACGTTAGATTTTTCAGAGGCAACTATTTATTATAAAGCGTCTTTTAGCTCAAACCGCAAATTAAAATGTTTCCAACAAACAGAATAATCAAACCTGTTCAGTAGGGTTAGCTGTTGAACATAAATGACTCCTTGATATCGCGGTTACAGGGAGAATGTAAAAATTGAAAGTACATAGTATAGTAGAGTTTATCGTTTTGATATCGCCCTGTGGCGATAAAAACCCCAACTACTATGGTTCCTCGTTAAATTCACAATATTCTAAACAATTTATTTTTCAATAACGAGCACGTTTCGGAGAAGAAAAGCAATAGTGATTACTCTGTGTTAGGTCCCAATGAACCTGTTAAATATGGTTATTCCTATCTCTTCACAACAATAACAAAGAGCATATTTCAAAATTTACTGCTAATGAAAAAAAAATCAACTATAACCGCTTTTATATAATACTGTAAATTTTAAAATATGTGCTTATTTGAACAGCTTAAACTGCATGAATAACGCCGTCTAATAGATTGTCATTAAATTAGATCTAAAAACCACCCTAGGGTTATAAAGTGACTGGCATCTATATTGAAACCAGTTAGTCAGGTTTCTCTGAAGAGGTTTTAATATGTATCGAAGAAAAAATATTTTT
Organism: Limulus polyphemus; assembly: GCF_000517525.1. Lineage (NCBI taxonomy): Eukaryota > Metazoa > Arthropoda > Merostomata > Xiphosura > Limulidae > Limulus > Limulus polyphemus. The sequence continues at coordinate 141,105 of NW_013666086.1, forward strand.
AATTAATACCTTTGAAACAGTCGTGAATCGTATTTATATTTACCTACGCCACCAAAGTGGCGGAGGTTATGTTTTAACCCTTGTGTGTGGGGTGGGGGTGGTTGTATGTTTCTCAGCAAGATTTCTCGAAAACGGCTGAATGGATTTGGATGAAAGCTGGTACGCATTTGGACTATGACCCAACTTAGTTTTTGGAAGGTCA
>NW_013666086.1:141560-145717 GCF_000517525.1 Limulus polyphemus
GTAGAAGATTCTCGAGAGTAGGAATCAACAATATATATATATATACGTAAACACTTAAGTGTAGCTCAGTATTGTTACGTAAAACTGAAATTTCTAGAACGCCTCCACACGGCTATAAATATAACCAACGCAAGGCGCCAAAGAGAGTATCTATTATTAGTTCGCTATAGTCAGTGTGCTATAAACGCCGGAAGCTATAACTGTGATTGTTATGACGCTTATCAATCGGAAAACTTCAGATATTTGACCAGGAACCTTTTCAAAGTTTGAACATTACAAATTATTTAACTTCAGTGGATTCCCATCTGACATTACTACTTTTACGAAAACATTACCTAACGTCATCGGTGGAAACTCAATTTCTAATAGGCGTATGAACAGTGGCTGGCTAGCTCCCTATTATTGTTAAGCAAGTCGTACCTACATCAACCCAATTAATTCGCTCATCGTGAACCCTCGATAAGATATCGAAGAAGTTCCAGATTAGAAACAAGACTTTATATTGCTTGTAAGTTTGTGAAACTTTTGTTTATAAATCATTGTTTGTTATAACTATTTGTAATAACTGTTATTGTAAATTGTATTGTTGTGTGTATATTAAAACGTATTTGTATAAAATAAAACTGTGTATATGCCTTTATGGACACAAAAATGTCAAACACGAATAGTAAACAGTATTATTATCTAATATTATATTCATGTATGTGTTCCATTGTTTATGAAACCAGCTAACCGAGCACGGAATCTATTTTGTTCGACAAGCCCAATTATAAACGTTAAAAGATCTGCTGTAAAAGAAGAGTTTTAAAAAATAGGATAAAATATGATTTACGATATATATATATATATTGTAATTGGGTTAATTGCATATCGTCATTACTATCTACCCTAAGCGTTTATAAACCTTTGGAATTTTATATTTTGAAGGGATAGAAATAGTCTTAATAAGCTGTTATTTTTTATCTGTTACGACAGCGGGTGTCACGTGACCCTAGTAACAAGTCATATTCTTGAAGGTTCGTGAATCCTCGAGTGTTTACTAGATTTGCAGTATTCTTGTGTATATAAAACCGCCAAGAAGTGACGGCAACAATGTAATTGAATTGCAGACAGAGATAGATACGGACAGTTGAGTCAAGCGCGTGAGTCGTTCATTGTGAATTATAGCGTTTGTTATAGCGTGACTGTGGAAATTAAGTGTATTGCAAAGTTGTATTCAAAAAGAATAAACCAGTTTTGTTTAAAAAAGGACTGTATCGCTAAAGTTTCTTCGGAAAGAATTTTTACGGAAAATTAACAAACGAACACAGAGACGTAACATATCAATATAGATATATTCAAACACATATAGTGCATTTAGGGACGGGCGTCACCTTATGGTTAGTATACCGGACTGTGAATCTAATAGTCAAATTTCATGTCCTGTTCCCAAAAAATCGTGCTCCACACAATGGGGCTGTGGGTGCTGTTGATTAGCTAGCTACCTTCCCACTAATCTATCAGTTCAAAGTTAGAAACGGCTAGTGAAGACTTGCGCGATTACCCAAACAAATAAAGAATTCTTACGCATTTCAAGGTAATAAGATCAATTGTAAAAACTGATACATTTATTGATACATTTTTCAAGGCAATCTATCGAGTAAAACGCCAATCTGTACAACATACATTTAAAGTTCAAATGTTTCACTTACTAATTGATTTATTTAGCCTAATTGTCTGAAACCACGCTGTGAGGACATGGCCTTCCGCCATAGGTTGTGGTTATCACGTGCAGTAATGATAATACAGACAAAAACCGAGAAAAAAGTAAATATACGTTCGACGTCACGTCCTGTTAGTCACAGGAACAGGAATATGCGAGTTGACTTGAACTTGTACCTTTACCTTAGACGATAAAAGTGCATGATTGAAGTAAAATAAATAAAATATACAAATGCATTAATTCATAAAAATGACAAAATTTGATTAAAAAGGTAAGTTAACTTGTGCACTCATTCACATATGCATTAACTTGTTTACTTCATAATAAATGCTTAGAAAAAGATACCAATGAGACCGTTTACAGACAGACAAGAAGTAAATGATAAAAAATACACTTTCCTTAGATTCCAGAGTCTGACAAAATATCTGCACGCCTCTTTATCAATAATCTCTCTCTCCTACTCAGCTGCCTCTTGATTGATCCGACAATTATTATTTCTATAGAATGTATATTCTATCAATGACTGATCTAATATATCAAATAGAGGTGAAATGGTTGTCATAACGTTTCTTTGAGTCTAGTTGTCTTAATGCTTTATTACATTACTTGATATATATACTATGTGAGGACAAGAACGTAGCAAATCACTAGGTCAAAACTTAAGGGGAAAAACAAGAAAGGAAAACATGGGTTTATAAAATGGTAATACCTTTACAGTCAAAACTTCAACTACAAGAAGACTGTAGTTTGAATTCAACAATATGATTAACATCAAACGCAAACTATAAAAACATTGTTGCGTTTTAGAAAGACATTAGGAAAACCACAAAAATACACCAAATTTTAATTAGTGAATAAACCATACCAAAACACAGGCTGCAAGAATTTCAATATGGATTGCACGTGTGTGTTTTTCCACGATACATATCTCATTGCCTCTAATTTGAACCCGAGACTTGTCGCATGCTAGACGCGTGTTCTACCAACACATCTAAAAACTCGCTTCTTGGCGTTTGTTAGTAAGGAATTTTTAACTCCCCAAACTACTACATGCTTTTCCTGTCACAAACAAGGCTCGTCCTCGGGCCTAACTTCAGGGTCGTGGGACGGCCACTCGTTGGGCACCAATGTGGTATTTTAGTTTTTCAATATATATTTATTTCATTGCCTCGGATTTGAACTGGCGACTATCGCATGCTAAAGTGCTCTACCAACTAAGTTAAAGAGCTTGTTCGCTAACGCTTGCTAGTAAGGCGTTCTTAACTACTCACACTACTACGCACGTACTCCTTGAACAAACATGTGATGGAGTTTGGGTCGTGACATTTGTATCACCCTCTTTCACTGTGACGACCCCAAAATCAGGTGGGCTGTCGCTGCTGCATACTTTATCTGAAACTAGATCTTTTTTGAATAAAATATATAGCTACAAAATTTCTGCCTCACTCTCGCCTAGAATCGCCATAATTTTCACCATCTTCCGCTTGCGAAATACTTGCCACTCCTTATAGTCAGCTTCAAGGATGGCTACTCTATCTTCAATATCTATAAAATTCGCAAACACGCAAACTCGACACTTAGGATCGGCAATCACCGCGATTGCCGATCCGATGCCCGAAACTTAGCTTGATGCCATCCTTAAAACTACGGCTTAAAGATTCCTGTTATGGGAGACAGCCTAGATGTTTGTGTAGCATTTTAGACGTTTGTGTAACATGGCCGAAATCGATCTTGTAGTGGTAGAAAAAATATGTGATTCTGTCACCAGCGTCATGTCTGAAAGGACAGGAACTCTATACATAAACAAATGATACGCGACATCAATAGAATTGCAACAATAAGTTAATAACTGCTGTGATACATGGGTCATACCTGCCATATAAACATTAAATTAAATCCACAGCTTGCACGTAGCTATATACGTATGCATGTATATTAGATTATGAGACTCTACAAAAACCACTGAATACATTAAAACGATTGGGTGTCAACGGTTATACAACTGCTGTTATTTGCTAGGTAGTCAAATAAACTTAAAAACTACCCTACACAATGCGCAATGAGGCGTTTAGTAATACTGCCCAGGTTTTGTTACAATAAATCCAGCCATTTTTGCTGTAGGCTGGCGGAACAATACTAAATAATAAGAAAGAAGACCGAATGGGATATCCCTATTATGTACCAATTCCATGGTTCGTGATACTGTTACGTCTCTGGTCGTTAGTTAATTTTCCGTAAAAATTCTTTCCGAAGAAACTTTAGCGACACAAGTCCTTTCTTAAATAAAACTAGTTTATTCTTTCTCAATACAACTTTGAAATTCACATAATTTCCACAGTCACGCTATAACTTATACAAACGCTATAATTCACTACGAACGACACACGCATTCGACCCAACTGTCCATCTCTATCTCTGTCTGCAATTCAACTGCATTCCATCGTTGCCGTCACTT
>NW_013666086.1:146696-151873 GCF_000517525.1 Limulus polyphemus
AAATACTATTTGACATACCCGTTTAAAACATGGAGGAAATAATAGCCCCAAGTGGGGACATAGAGGAGTCAGATGGGAACCTAAAGGTATATGTCAGGTTTGGCGACAATCGGTCCAGCAGTTCGCCAGTTATAAGCGGACTCATACAGATATATTATTGTCAAATGACGGCTTAAATATTTCATATATTACTGAAACATTTACATTATGAAATATCGACTATTAGTATATTTAGACATCATCAAAATATAAACTGTAAGAAACATCCAGTTTTAATAAGATATTGATGATACTATAAAAGTAAAACTGCAAGAATATAGTTTTAATATGGTGTTGTAAATATTACCAAAATACAAACTGTAAGAAGCATTGTGTTTTATACAATGTTATTGGTACTACAAAAGCACTAACTATAGAAAATACCAAAATTTGAAATGCCATTTTTGATGTTTCCAAAGCACAAACTGTAAGATCAACACATTCTTGATACATTATTCACTTACTTATTGATATTATGCTATTTATTATATTAGCAAAGACCGAAAAGTGATTACAAACGTTGTTGGCAACACTAATAAGTAATTACAGGTTATTCTTCACTCCGTTTAACGCAAACTGGAGTTTATTGCTAGATATTTCTGTTAACGTAAATTTATTAGATGTGCAAGTTGACTAATTATTTGAGAGGCAAATTGCATATCCAGCTCTGCTCTTGATGAAAACCCGACAGTTAAAAGTCTTACCTTAAGAGTTTTCCAGGTTATTTTAAGAAAACTACATTCCTCCGTATTTCTTCTCTTGAAAACACAAAAACACGCACAAATGAGCAAAATCTTTGCGAGGATTTTCAGTAGCGTTCATCTTCAAGAAAAGTTTTGCAAGACAGGGGAAGTGTATCAAAAGTGAGGAGGTGTGGTAGTTAAGTCGAGAAACTTGGAAGGAATGACAAGGCAGTTGCGTCACTTCTTGTTCAAAGCAATCCATTTCACTGTAGAGATGTGGTCAAGATTTCTACTGTCTGAATTCGGTACATTTAATGCATTAAATTTAATAATAGTCTTGAATTTTGCTATTATAGTTACACCAGGAGCTATCGATAACCTACATGTTCGTTAATTAGTGATTATAAATGATTCAGCATTTCACCAGTTCTTGTTAGATACAGAATAAGGAAAAAAAAGTGTTAGTATTTAGAAAATTGGCATAAAGTGAAGCTCCCATAGGATATACTTTCTACCACCGACTGGCTGTAAGTTATTATGTTAGTAATGAACAGATGTATAGATAGAGGCAGAAAAGATAGTTAGTACTTGTGATCATATAGACTTTTATTCATACTAAAATAACTTAATTCAACAGGTATAAAGAAAAATACAGTCGCAGAAAGAGAAACAAGGGAAAGTGGCGGGTGCCCACCGAAACTTTTGCATTGAAAGATAAGAATAACTGCCTTCTGCCAAAAATCAATATTTAGGAACCCAAGAAAAGAGAAAAAGGGAATGTGAGAAGCTACGTTTACACATTATGAATCGACGAAAGTACACTTTCTAAAAACACTTTTGATTAACTATAGAAAACGTTTGTGTGTGTTTAATATTCAATGCAACAGAAAAAATGACACAGTTTTCTGTCAAGTTGTATTGTTCATGTTGTATCAAAACTGATTGGTTGAAAGCCGATATGACCAAAATATAGTATGTGGACTCAAAAGATGCATAAACCAAGGGAATTTGTGGAGATCGTATCATGCAAGTTAGAGCTTTTGGATGAACCTGGTTTTGATGTTTAGGACAAACATGTATGAACATCCTGAGACACCTTTAAACGTTTTCTACGTAGGACTTCGGCTACCTGAACAGCCCCCACCAGAAGCATTACCACTTGGATTTGTCAGGACAAACATGTATGAACATCCTGAGACACCTTTAAACGTTTTCTACGTAGGACTTCGGCTACCTGAACAGCCCCCACCAGAAGCATTGCCACTTAGATTTGTCATCAGGAAGGACCCAAACCTTTCCTTCTACTTTTATAATTTCTACTCTCCTGTTGAATAGAACATTATTAAAGAAGGTTATATTAGTGCTGGTATACAAGACTCACACACACCTATAGAATAAAAAGTGTATACTGTAAATACCGATAAAGGTGAAGACAAATGTGTAATTGCGAACACATTTATTATGTTTCCTGTTTCTTAGCAAGATAACAATTTGACCTGATTCTCGCTAACACACCAGTAATCAACATTGTGCTTCTTTGTGCTGTTTGATGCTCGTGTTTCAACATACTATTTAATTTTTTTCATACGTTTATAATGGATAATATATATATATATAAGTCGCAGCAAAATAAGTTTGTGCATAATATACCTTTCCTTTTTGTGGTGGTCAATAAATCTCTACAAAAAAGCTCCATGTTTCACACTTTGTATTTAGTATAATGATGATGTTGTATAATTAAATGTAATGGCGTCTATGTTTAGTAAATCGGCCATCAAAGTATCCCTAAAAGATTATTAATTTGGTATAAAAACTAGTTTATAATTTAAGCGAAAACGAGTTTATAACTGTTTAGTTGTCATTAGAGTAACATATATACAAGGATAAAAACTAATATCCTTGAAGAAGTCGTTTTTGTTATTTTACATTTCTATATCACAAGAATGACGTCTTAAAGTTTTACTCAAGATAGTTACAGCAAACTTATGAAAATGCCAGGAATTTCAAACCATGACGCAATTAACTATGTTCGGGTGGAACAATCTCTATAACCTAGTGTTAACACCCACAAAGTAGACTTCATAAACCACCCCTTGACAAAACTTGGATTCGTCGTACCTCTACTGGATATACCTCGCAGCGCGTAATCGGCCCACTTGGTTGTCCTGTGCGAAACTGGTGGGTAAATGTAAGCTTTAACTGTATATTCAACTAATCTTCGTGAATGAGCACATTGTTTACTTGGTAGTTAGAATTAGTGTATTCATTGAAAGTTTTCACAGGTTGAGGAATTCAGTACGCTTAAAATATCGCCATTTTGTCTCAAGTAAATCTATTAAGTGTCTGAATATAACTTATAAGTAATACTAATAGTTATTTTCGTAGAGTTAAAACGGTATATGCGTCTTTTAATGGTGACAGCACCTGAACAGGTTTGCCCTAGTTCTGGAAAGTTGAAGTACGACAAAAGGAAGTCTCTGAAAGACACATGGGAAAATTTCTAGTTGTAGAATACTATAGATTAGAATACAAACGCTTAAAGACAAATGGTGTAATATCCAAGTTGGGGAAAAATAGCTCATGATGATACTGTGTCGGTGGAATTAGAAGAGAAAGTTAAATTTCTGGGGCTGTCTTCATTGCGGTAAGTAATGACCATTTGAATAAACGAAAAAGGAAAATATATCTCTTAAAAAAGATTAATAACCACAAACCACGAGTACATATTTTGGATCTGTTTATGAATTATGATTAGCAATATCTTTTCATTAAAAAAATACCCGATAGTTTATAACGTTGTTTTTATTTTTAACTCCAGACGCGAGCTCAGTATTGCAGCTGTGCAATAAATTTCAGCAAATCGAAATGTATATTGAAAGAAAACCGTGTTTTCCGTGTATTATCGCAAAATATAAAAGTCTGAATTGAATCGAAACTCTAACAGTACATAGACTAGAGACATTGATAATTATATGGTGCCAAACTTATCGCATCTTGGAAAAAAACTTTAAAAAATGTAACAATATTCTTTAGTTCGCCTACATAGGTTATCGGACAGACTCTATGTACCATATCCATGGTACATAGATATGGATATGGCTCTATGTACCATGGATACAGACTCTATGTTATGGATATAGTACATAGAGTCTGTATCCATGGTCTTACACAGATCTCTTCTTGCGAGACAAATAATTTCCAATGTGGATACATTCATCACTGGGACTCATGACATAAGTCAGTCTCTGTCTTTCAGTCTTTCCATCATCAGTGGGACTCTTGACATAAGTCAATCTCTGTCTTTCAGTCTTTCCATCATCAGTGGGACTCTTGAAATAAGTCAATCTCTGTCTTTCAGTCTTTCCATCATCAGTGGAACTCTTGACATAAGTCAACCTCTGTCTTTCAGGCTTTCCATCATCACTGGGACTCATGACATAAGTCAACCTCTGTCTTTCAGTCCTTCCATCATCACTGGGACTCATGACATAAGTCAAACTCTGTCTTTCAGTCCTTCCATCATCACTGGGACTCGTGACATAAGTCAACCTCTGTCTTTCAGTCCTTCCATCATCATTGGGACTCATGACAGAAGTCAACCTCTGTCTTTCAGTTCTTCCATCATCACTGGGACTCATGACATAAGTCAACCTCTGTCTTTCAGTCTTTCCAGTTACGACAAGACTTTCAATTTCTTTTTTGAATAGTACATATGCGAAAAACCGAGAAAAGTTGAGAAGTGATCACTGTTTAAAATTGTGCGTTATTAGCCTTGTCGTATCGCTGTTAGAGAAGAGAGGCTTTGTTAAAAGTGACAAAGCTCTTCATCGACATATGTCCAATCTCCAGTTCAGGTACATGTTTTAAAAAATTAAACAGAAACAACATTTATATAAAAAAATACTTCCGTCGAACACAAAAAGTGGTGATTATTTTTTTTCTTTGTCCCACCATGATTCAAGTCATCCTAGAAGTTACCTTCCTATTGTTTCAGTACTTTATCGATAATCGAATACTCCAAGGAGAACTTTTTTTATAGATATTAGATACGTTTTTTTTAATCAATATTATTAATTTTTCTTGCAAAGAAAAACTGTCGGTTTGTATTCTTTCACTATGCCTAAATTGAAGTGAGCGTGATTTAAAATTATTTTATTAAAATAAAACAAAGGTGTAGAGACGATATTTTTGACATGTTTTATCCCCCATCTCCAAACAAAATCAGTTGGAGGGTAACATGAGTGTGTTATTTTAAAAGAAGAGTATTATTTATATATTGTTTATCGCATTGCGTTTGTATGTGAGATCATTGCGCTGTTTTCATAAGTTCACTCTTGAAGAACATGCTTGTTTGGTTCGTGATAACACATTCGTCCTCCATTGAATTGATACATATTATAGCTAAAGAGGCCCTTGTTGCATAAGTACGCACCCAGTTAGTGGCTTCGTTAATTA
>NW_013666086.1:152655-153380 GCF_000517525.1 Limulus polyphemus
GCAGGGGTGTGTGTGTAATGTGAACAAAGTATATTAGGGACGCCGCAGGTGTGTGTGTGTGTAATGTGAACAAAGTATATTAGGGACGCCGCAGCGGTGTGTGTAATGTGAACAAAGTATATTAGGGACGCCGTAGCGGTTTGTGTAATGTGAACAAAGTATATTAGGGACGCCCCAGCGGTGTGTGTAATGTGAACAAAGTATATTAGGGACGCCCCAGCGGTGTGTGTAATGTGAACAAAGTATACTAGGGACGCCGCAGCGGTGTGTGTAATGTGAACCAAGTATATTAGGGACGCCGCAGCGGTGTGTGTAATGTGAACAAAGTATATTAGGGACGCCGCAGGGGTGTGTGTGTAATGTGAACAAAGTATATTAGGGACGCCGTAGCGGTTTGTGTAATGTGAACAAAGTATATTAGGGACGCCGTAGCGGTTTGTGCAATATGAACAAAGTATATTAGGGACGCCGTAGCGGTTTGTGCAATGTGAACAAATTATATTAGGGACACCACAGTGGTGTGTGTGTGTGTATAATGTTAACAAAGTATATTAGGGACACCACGGTGGAATGTGTGTGTGTGCAATGTGAACAAAGTATATTAGGGACGCCGTAGCGGTTTGTGCAATGTGAACAAAGTATATTAGGGACACCACAGTGGTGTGTGTGTATAATGTTAACAAAGTATACTAGGGACACCACGGTGAAATGTGTGTGTGTGTGTG
>NW_013666086.1:154251-160690 GCF_000517525.1 Limulus polyphemus
ATAAGCATTTGTAATTTTACTAGCTTTTAGATCAGTGTATAGACATATGATTGTTTTACTGTGTAACTAATATTTATTATTTGTCAGTAAGGAATACCGACGACATCTACATTCACCGACTATCTTTTTCGTTACAATAGCAGTCGATAAGAAAACGATGTTTTTTGTTTTGTCTTATTGATTTTAAAGCTAGAAAATACAACGGTAAAGATGTGTACGAAGCTTAAGGACTATTTTTTTTTTTGTAATTCGGAAGACTTCATTTGCTGTCTGAATAATGCATCACTGAGGCCCAGTGGCCTGCACTTATTTTTGAACGCGAGACAGTTCACGAGTTATTTACAGTCAAAAAGAAAAGCCTAAGATGTTGACGTTTATTAAGTTTGTTAATTTGAGACACGCTCTGCTTTATAGCACTGAATGTAAACTTGTGTAGGAGAAACTTGACTGAGTGCTTCGTTGTTGTATCAAATATCTCGTAAAATGTTTCCAGCTGTAATATTACAGAAACTGGTTAAAGACGACCACACCTACAAGGGTTTTTTTTTATTTGCATAAATGAAAACCAATGTTTTTTTTTTATTGCGGGTGTATGATTAAAAAAGACTAAATTAGTGGTTTTATCATCATTATACATTCCGCAAACGTATCTGCCTGTAAAACGACTGGCCGTGTTTTAATATGCACGGCTATTTTATGTAGGAGCTTTTTATGTCAACATTCTCATCAGGTGGCGCTACCGGTTTGCCTCTCTCTCATACGCTGTCCAAATTCAGTATAGAGACTTTATGGAATATTAGAAGAAGTTCAATCCATTGGTAGATTTGAGCAGCTGTGTAAAATAGAGGGTTAGTGTTGTTTAGGCTATCGAACTCCGTTATCATACACAAATACCCACAGGCAGTTAAAGATTTCATATCAGAAACGTGCAACTTGTGGCTCATCCTGAGGCATGGCCGTTGTTACTTAGCAGCAGAAGAAAAAAAAAGTTTTTGTACTGCGCAGTTTCACGTTGTCCTACCGGTTTGGCCACTTGAATTATATTCAGTCTTCTGATTGTACCCTCTGGATACGTTTGGATGACATCACATGGCCTTGAACAAAACTGCACCACTGGAGATAGCAATTCACTCGCCTCACAGTAGACCTTGGTTCTGCTTGCCATTGTACCCTGAACTGCACTGTGTTCGAGAGTACCGCCACTAACAAAGGTTTGTTCTTGGGGGGTTTTCAGGAGTGTCAATGAAGTTGCTCCTATAAGAGGGAACAAAAATAAGAGTTGCACGTTATACGGGGAAGCGGGTTCCTCGCACCGTTACCAAAGGCTTACACTGTTACAGGTCGAATTTCAGTAAATATATATGTTGTAGAGAAAAGCTGGAGGTAGTTCGTGAAAAAAAAAAGTTAAATAACCAGAATAGATGAACTTAATATATACATGCAGTAATAATTCAGTCAGTATATGATGAACATGGAAAAGTATGACTAAAAAATGTTTCAATCGATGTATCAAAATAAAAAAAAAATACAAAATCACATTTGAAACGATAGTTAGTTAATTAAAAATTACACTACCGAAGGAAATATTTCCTTCGTGTATGAAACAATTTGAGGCTAATTCCAATACACTTTAGTACGTTTATCCTCGATGTTTTTAAACTAAAATATCTAGGCTATATAACTGATTTATTGCTCTGTGTATTACTTCAAACCAACTAATAAAACCACATGCTAACCTAGGAGGCACCGCATGGAAAAATGATAGTTGAGGTCAAATGTTTCGATTTCGTAATTATCTTTTTTTTTTCTGTTGTTTTCGAATACTAATTGCACGTTTGAGAACTAACCGCAATTTTCAAAGTAAATGCATAGACTCGTATAAGCTTTTTTTTAAGTCTTTTTTTTTTTTCCCACAATAGGTTATCACTCGAAATTAAATAAAAATGTCTCTTTTTATGAGGTACGAATTTTTATTTGATATCCATGTTAAATCAGGTTCAGTTATCAATGCTATACTTACGGACAGGTCAAAGAGAAATATCAAAAGTCGCCCCCAAAGTATTGTTCCAGCACGCTTATCACATAACACGATGTCATTCACCCCTCATCACGTGAATGTCATATGACCACCTACTAGGTTAATTTATTAGGATATGTTACTTTTTCCTTAAACAATTCCTTTGTTAAAAACAGGCTTAAGGAATAAACTGTTCGGAACTTTGAAAAATATTGAAATCTTATATATTAATAAAAATTACCTGAAACTTACTATTGATAATCGAATGCATAAAAAAATACAGTGGTATCTAAGCAAAGAAAATCTTTCATGTGAATCATAATACTGTATTTGAACTTACGTAGTTGATAAAATATATTACACACACGCACGTAATGTGTGTGTCTTCATATATATAACAAAGGGGCCTTTGGATATAGCGCCATCTTTTGACGGAAGTAGATAATCAACATTATTCTAATTTTTTCTGACTTGTTGACTTAAAATTTTTAAACAATTTGATGACAAGGAGTTTTCGTTTAAAATATATCCAATTTTTTTATCACTGTGATTGTATTCTTTCAGTATAATGATAGTTTGTTTCCTGAGTGTACAATAACTTTTACGAAACTTAAGTTGATATTTATAAGTTCCTCCATAGTCAACAAGACACTCTGGGAACTGTTACATATTTGATGAAAAATTCTTAGAACAGACTAATTCATATTAATTAAGAATATGTGTAAAATTTTTGCCCAAAGTTACACAAGAACTATCTGCGCATACCCGTCCCTAATTTTGAACTGATACGCTAGTCAACAGCACTCACAGTCAGCTGTTGGGCTACGTTTATATGACCGAATCAAGGGACTCGACCGACACTCATTTAACGCTACCATGGTCCGAAGTGCGGAGCACGCTTTTGTGGTAATAGAACGCAAAACATGAATATTCGGATCCACAGTCCAATTATATATTCTTGGTAATATATGATGGCAAGCAAATCGAACCATCAGTTATAGGTGTAATTTGTTAGATACCATTACGTCAAGAGTACAGACTGATCACATGGTGTAACCGCCTGGACGCCAATGTATTTCCTGTCTATGATGAGTTAAAAAAATTATCAATTGTTTAGAAGAATATGATGAAGATATATCCTGTTTGCTAAACTAGCAACGTCTGGAACTTAAATTATTAAAGTCTGGGTATTAAATGAACTATACGATTGTCTGTCTCATAAGGAAAAAAATTGTTATGCTTCACATCCATGTTTTAAGCAGTAAATTACGCTTGATTATTATGTTGTCATTCATGTGTTTTTTAAAAGTTTGTAATAACGTTAGCTGTTGGTATACATTCTTGAATTTAATTGTACCCGTGTGTTTTGTACATAATTTATTAATTAGATATTTCCTGGTTCCATCGAGTCTTGATTTCATAGAAAACAACAAAGCTTTCCAAATGCTCCAAAGTAAAAAGCTAATAGTATAGATCTATTATATTTTTTATTATCTGTTGAGTCAGCGGAGTTACAACGCTAAAATCCGGAGTTCGATTCCACGAAGTAGACAGAGCGCAGATGGTGTAGCATCGTAGTAAGACATGCACTTTGTTTTTATTAGACAGTGATATGACGAGTGTTGCTGTAGTTGAGGAGATGTAACTATCCTACTCCCCAGTTCATCAGTGGTAATGTTTTGTCTGTGCTTGTTCTTTTTTTCTTTCTTATACGTCACGCATATTTCATTTCACATATACATTACTGATCACTAATTACGAAAAAATATATATTCAGTATATTGACTATGCTTTTTTTTTCTTAATACGTGTGCTTCCTTTTGTATGTTGTTTGACTGTCTGCAAATCTGTCTTGCTTTGTTTTATCTGCCCATGTTAATTCCCTTTTGTGTATGTGTAACGTTTATGTAAGTGGCACTACCTTCTCTTGCCAGAAGGAAATTTATGCCAATTTTAACAAATGAAATCTAGTCATGAACAGTCATTACCATGAAACGTTTATAAAGTGCACGTGTTTGTACGTAATAATTCTGGTTTTTCTTTATATTGCGTATAACCTTTAAATCCGTATTGATGGATTGCGCAAAGTGGGGGTTTATTTCAAACACTTCCTTCGTGTTTCACAAATCGGCGGTTACAATATTATCCTGCATTGCCCACAGTGTGAACGTGATTTTTGAACTCTTTATGCTCTTTACTGTAAAGGACAGTGTTGAATAAATCAGCATATTTATCATTTATTGTTGTATATGGTAAAGTTCCAGTCTTTGCTACAATTCAGCTTTTTAATAATATTTTGAACATAGCGGACGAAAAACTAGTTAAAAAATAAACTTGATCATATGTTTAGATGTCAACTAGTCTTAAGCCTGGTGTGACGGATTTATTATTCTATATTTATTTTAATATCGATGTTTGTTTAAATTAAATTTATATACAGAAATGTACATAACGTATACTGTTAAATATGTATTGCGAAACTCCCGCCTATTCTCTATAGTTATTGAAGATTCCCGAGTGTAAGAAGCAACAATATATGTGTACATAAACGCTAGTGTTAGCGTTAGTATTGTTACGTAAACTGAATTTTCGAGAAGCTCTCCACACGCCCATAAATATTATTGGTTTGCTATAGTTGGTATACTATAAACCTTGGAAGCTATAATTGTGATTAACTCTTATTAATCGGAAAACTACAGATATTTGACGAGGAATATTTATAGATTCGAACATTATAAACAATTTAACTTCAGTGGATCCACATCGGACATTAGTACTTTTACGAAAACATTACCTAACGTCACTGGTAGGAAATATCGGCGTGTGATCAGTGAAGACCACAGAGCTAGCTAGATCCCTGTTAAGTGAACTGTATCCACATTAACTCGTAATCAACTCGCTCATCGTGAACCCTCGATAAGATATCAAGGAAGTTCCAGACTAGAATGAAGAATTTGTATTGCTTGTAAGTTTGTGGAACTTTTGTATATAAATCATTGTTTGTAGTAGCTGCTTGTAATAACTGTCATTGTAAATTATATTATTGTTTGTATATTAAAACAATCAATTATCAATCTTGTTGGCAAATATCATAAATTGGATATATATATATAGGCATTTATTTAACTACTAAATCTAAATTATAATTTAACCCAATTTAGGCTACTTGAAATCGTAATACGTAACACTGGTTTTAACCGTCCGTTGTAAATTAAAACATTTAGTTATAGTTATGTTTTATGACTATGCAAAATTTTACGCTCCATTCATTCTAGGTGTTTTATTGCCATTTTAATTGGAATGTGTTTTGACTGATGTTTGACTACCGAATACGTATTACTTACTGCAAGTTTCGTTATTTCTAGTGTAATAAAACGCACTTCAGTTACTGTATTTAATAGTCTTCAGTGATACTACTTTCATTTTACAAAATGATTTAATTTCTTACCTGTCTCGGAAGAAATGCATGCAAGGTAACAAATAATTTAAACATGTTCTTTAAATTGCTAAAAAGGTCTTTGACATTTCATTCAGAAAATATGTAAATGCTCAGCAGAAACTGGGTTGTTATTGTGAAAAACAAACAAACAACAAATTAGTTAAAAATGGCATAGTTCAGCCTGTGTTAAACATTGTCGATTTGTTAAGGTATTCGCATTTAGCAAATAAAGCTTATCCGTGAATGAAGCTAATGCGTCCATCATTTGATCTGGACAGTGCTCACTGACCTCTTCGATATTTTGTACACTGTCACACATTTTATTCAAACCGCCAGTCTCGTATTGTTGAAAGAAGAGAAATATAATAAAAGTATTGCTAGTTTGCGAGAAAAACAATTTAATGTGCATTATAATTTTATTTTAAAATACTTTGTACTATGTTCACAATTCCCCAGCAAAAGATATTATTTTAATGTGCAAATGGTTAAATTTTCTTCTCCACGAACAAGTAGATTTTAAAATATGAACATTTTGAATATGCCGGGTGTTTTTTTCTATACTCGACTCGTATTTCAAGCTAAACTAATAATTGTGAGAAGTGGCAGCTTCACGCGACAGATGTTGCAATTTATATATATCACTAACGCGTCCTTTATCTGTAGTACGTAACTGTATCATGTAAAGATGAATAATCATGTTTGGGGTTCTGTGATTGGCTTCTGAAGTGTCGTAACATCTTTGTATCCTGAATGTATATTTTAACCCTGTTATTAATACGTATATTTTATACTTGAAATCTTAAATAAGGTTATTCATACGTCTATATTATAGTGGTGTTCAAATTAAAATAAGTTAAAGATTTCAAGTATAAAATATACGTATTAATAACAGGGTTAAAATATACATTCAGGATACAAAGATGTTACGACACTTCAGAAGCCAATCACAGAACCCCAAACATGATTATTCATCTTTACATGAT
>NW_013666086.1:161240-173016 GCF_000517525.1 Limulus polyphemus
GCAACAATTACTATTTTAATTTTTTACTTAAGTCATTTTAAGTAAAGATATGTTTGTTTTGTAATTAAGCACAAATCTACACAATAGGCTATCTGGGTTCTGCCCATCACGGGTATCGAAACCCGGATTCTAGCGTTGTAAGTCCGCAGACATACCGCTGTGTCACTGGGGGGCAAGTAAAGATATGAAATCGTGCACGGTTTTCTAATATTTTTGACATCATGATTTATGTAGAAAGCCAACTATTAAAAAAAATATATTTTTTATTGTCTGTTTGAACTGTATGTGGATTATGAAACATCTATTAAGCGGATGTTCTTAACTTTTAAGCAATATTTGAATATAAAAATTGTACTATTAGCATATTTAGTCTAGACGATACGACTGTTATTTTGTATCAGATAAAAAAGACTTATGTTTTAAATTAGAACCTTACACATATGCTAACTAATTAAACAAATTTCAGATTGAAATGTTAGACTATAGCGCTATTGAGTAGTTCTAGAAAACCTATATTAATTCAACGTAAATGCGAGTGCAATGTCTATCTGATAGGAAGAAAAATTAACATCGAATGCCTATTAGTTTAGATAAAAGTTTGTATTTCTGGATTGTTTGTGGACATTCAGTGCAATACTACTAATTTCGTGGGGGACATGCAAAACAACACGCACCAAACAAAAATGCAGGCGGCCCCGAGTTGTACAACAGTATTGGTGTATATGTAATAATATCTCGCTGACTTTGACAAATATGTATCTATTTGTGGAGTAATCCAAACAACTTAGAAAATGGACTAAAGATGGTTTCTTCTCTACCCGTACCAGTACTTAATGTATTGCCAATGCGTGACTCACGGACCTGCCATATGGTTGTAAAGAAAAAAAAGTCATTGTCATTATGATGGTGAGCCGGTTACTGCACGTAGCCCGAAGAGAGAGAGAGAGAGAGACACTGAAAGACCATTGGGCGACATAGTGCGTGCTTTAGTCTACCGTTCAAAGAACAAGCGGGTTTGAGGGAAATTACGCCTATTTTTTCGTGTTTACTGAAGAAAAAGAAAACATAAACTCAGATGCGTTCTGTCCTTGTGTGTTAACCGAACGTGATTATTAAATCAGCTCATATTAAGTAGTTTCTAGTCGTAAACATGTAGATACTTGTAAAATATGTGTAATCGTGGATCAAAATATATATATATTGAGTATGGATGAAGACTTGTCTTACGTGTTGTAAGTTAGTATATATATATTGCTTTAACCTTATTGATCATTAATAGTTTCATCACAAAAAACAATATTTTTATTGGTTTATAACCATTAGTATACAGTTTTTATGAAATTAACATGTATTTTTCTTTTTTATCTTCCTGGGAAAATAGTTTCCTGTCTACTTACACGTGGTAAAGGTTGTTATTATCAAATAAAGTTTATTCACGAAGTTAAGTAATTCAGCTAGGCAAATAATTGTAAAAAAAAGAAAATGAAGAAACGATTCTCGGAAACTTTTTTGCGTATTTTCATTTATAATGATAAAATGATTCAAGTAATTTAACATACTTTGAAAGATGAAAAGGCAAGAAGATAGTTAAGAAATAAACAGAAAGTTTCAGTATTGTGTCTAACTTCAAGTAAGCGTAATTTTGTGATATATAGTTTTAAGTTTATATTTGTTTAAATAAGTGATGCTAAGTTTGAATAGGGAAATCATTTATAGACTATTCGGGTTTTTTTTCAAACATCAGGCAAAGAATTGTCGACAATAAAGCATAATTTAGGAACATTTCTTCTTATTTGTAAGTGTTTATTATTATTATTACTATTCATAAATTGAGAGGTCATCCTTTCGCTATGAAGAAAAATCTTGCAAAACTGTCTGGAAACTGAACCTGTGTTCTAAAACTGTAAAAGTTTTGAACCATTCAGAATAGTTGTAATATCAACAACAAAGGACAAATACATCTTTTTTTTTTAATTCTTTCACCTAATCTATTTAAAATTATGAATCATTTTTTACATAAGCTAATTATAGTAATTTCATAATATTAACCCATTTTTGATAAACAAAAATGGTAAGTTTAAAATGTATTTTGGTTTTATGTTATCGTTTAATAAGCATGTCTTTCTTTCGAAATAACCAAAGTTAGTGAGATAACAGTGTACCTTACACGTTTGTGTGTATTTAAATAAAACTTAATGTTACAGCCAATTTTAGTACAACACATTAATGTTGCTAGAATTACGTTGGAATAAATAGAATCGTTAGTTTAATATACTTGTTATATGTGAGATCATGTATTTTAGTGCTGTAGTGTATTACATTTTAAAATCGAATATAATCTACGTTTTCTTAGATCACTAGAAAAACGTTTTCTGTACATTTTTTGAGCCAATCGAAATTTAAGATTTTGTGTGCAGTTAAAGATAATATTTCAGTCTATAGATCTATGCATAATGTAAGTCTTAAAACAAGTGCTGAAGAAAACAGGGTGAATCGCCATCTTCAAAACTACAATGCCAGATTCGGGATAAGCGGTCTTGTACACCTACTCCTAGACCCCCATCATGTAACTCTTGATACTGGGGGCTACGCCATATAGGGAAGGACATCTCTAGGCCTAACCGAATCCGTCTGCTAAATATGGTCCTGCTAACATCAAACCTATGGGAGAAGTTCGCGGATAAAACAACGTGAACTAATATAGGGTCATTCCTTCAGCAACTTCTCAAACGTCAACATTCTGGATTCTTTTATACATCAGACAGTATATGGTTAGGTTTACGATTGTTTATAGAATATACGACTGGAAATTTAATTGTAATGAACAAAATTACAATCCCATACTAGTGGAAATTTGTTTTTAATGTAGTTTTTATTTGCACCACAGATAGTTCGTTCATCCTATAACGCCCCTTGTATTAAAAAAAAACAACCTTGTATAACTTCCAAAGATTTGGATAAGTTTTACGTCAGTCCTACAAGTGCCTTTTGTATTATGTTATGAACTTTTATTACCGTGGAAATCGAACATGCAATTGTATAGAATTTACATAAAACACGTGAAGTATTGATATACAAGTTATTGTTTTATCATCCTTTTTGTATGGAGTTAAACGAGCACAAGCTGTTCCAATTACTTTTTCGCAAGATAATTATTCAATAAACACAACACTAGTGATAGCGATCAGAAAAAGCTAGATTGTTAGCTTTTGTACAGAGGTGTCGTAATGTGTGCTTGATTTATTTACTTTGTTTATTTGTTTTTTGTTGTTTTTTTTAGGGTGGAAGTGGGGAATATGCTGATAAACCTTGGAAAAACAGTAACTCAGTATTTCGTAATGTCACAGCTTGGAAATATTCGTGACGCTACATTTAAAATTGCATTCTGTTTCTCAACGTTTTGTATACTGCATTCTTCATAAAATGTAGTTTTTGTTCGTGCGAATAGGATTGTGTACCTGTATCGTATTAGCTAAAACAAATAAATAAAATAATTGGTATTTCCCTTATCAGATCTCCATATATTACACTAAGTACAAATCGTGATTTAAGTACAGTAGCATAAATACTCAATAATTGAAAATCATTATTATTATTTTTTAATGAGTATACATTTATAGAAGAAAAAAAATGCGGTATTGCTCAGAACAGTAAGTACATTACGCGTCATTAAATTGCTACAGAAAAAGTTCTCAAGGACAGTTTGATTTGTAGCTCAAGGAAAGTTAACTTCCCAAACTTGTTTATTAAGTCTTTATTACCAGAAGCGACACCAACATGGCTGATTGCCAGTCTGAAACTGAAGGTCGACAATTTCTGATGTTATTAAATAAGCGTGTATCAAGAGAATTATATAAGTATATCTTATTTCAGGCTTACTGTTCATGCTTACGTTAGATAAGTAGCAATGTTTCATTACAGTTTGGTTCTCAACATCAGCTACTTACGAATAAGTTGTACACTTCAGATCCCTAAGTCTGCGCAAGCTGTTTGTCTCTTAATTTCGAAATCTCCAGATACAAATTACAGCTGTGATATAATGACTTTTGAAGTCATTGAAATTTTATTCTTTTTATTGGAGAAAGGCGTTAGTTTATTTTTAATTTCTGCGTTGATTAAAATGTTCACTATATATGTGCTGTCCGTTATTATATCTTTTATTGATTTTCGACGTTATACCAGAAATGTTAAATTTTACGTAAAGCTGTTGTAGATTAAGTTCAACGTAATAAAAACATACGTGGTGTAATTAAATTTATAGTTGGAATTGTGTAAATTATTAAATGCCCGGTATTTTGTATAAACTGTTACAAAAACAAGGGAACACTTGTACGTAATGGTCTAGCGACCAACGTAATAAATGAAGTACAAATTTAAATATTTGTAAAATCTTTAGTTGTTTTCTTATTATATAGTCCTAGAACTATCTTATATTAATCATTTTGCCTTCTTTTGTTTTACGTTCCGCCTTTTAATAAGGATAGTTTTAAACTATTTAAGAAAGTGATGTCATATTCTTAAGGGTTCTTATCGACCTTGTATTCAAGTACGGTCCTCATTCTGGCAGTTATTCTAAAAATGTATGCTAGAGCATTACCATAGTACATGCTTTTTACCAAAGTCCAGTTGTTATAATCATATTTCATGCAAGTACCAAACGTGACAGAAGTGTAACAGATTGGTTCAGACACCATATCTCAAAGATAGTCTTACAGTAACATTATATTTTAAAACGGAGACACTTAAAATGTGGACACCTAAGGGCCAAGGACGTAGACGTCGTTGTATCTGGAATTTGATATTATGAGGATGAACGTAGTTTTTGTTTTAACATTAATGTTTGTTTCGAAAAAACAACAACTCAGTTTTGGAATTTGTATTCAATACAGGGTGTCTCTAAAGTCAATTGGTATAGGCTGAATGTCTGTTCACGTGTACAGAATATGTTGAAAATGTCCGCCCTAAAAATCCATACAGTCCTGAAAAACGTCCAGTACGAATCTCCTCCTCACGCTCGTTAACGCTTATTTGCCATTATGTTAAAAAAACAAACTAAGCATAAAGAGTAATGTTAATTTTTAATTTCGTCAATATTAGAATGGCATTCGACTTTTTGAGACACTCAGTAATATTGTTGCATATTCAGCTTATGCGTCTGCATTGAAGTTAATGGCTTTATAACGTTTAAATGCATGGTTATGTTTTCTAGCGTTCATGAAATATTGTTGTATTTATCTAAATAAACGTCAGCTTAGGTATGTTGCGAAATATAAAGATATTATGAGTTTTAAATTTTTTATGCACAAAAATTCAATCCAAAATAGGTGACACTGGAAAGTATAAAATAACGAAGCCCCCCCCCCAAAAAAAAAGAAAGGCGCCAGAAATATAGGGACAAGCGTCATTACAAATCGTATCTTTTGCAAATTTGTAGTACTCCAAACACTCTTAGCATATAGTGTCCAGATGTGTCAGAGGACTATTTCGAAGGTAAAAAATGAAAACTGACAGATTTTCTGTGTCTTGTTATATGTTCTTAGCTTCTTCTATTTTACCTCTTTAAAACAACATCTTTTTAGGCAATTTTATTGACTTTCGCGTGATGGAATGAAAATACCGTTGGGTGAAACTATAATCGGTAAGAATTTCTATACGAGGTGTGTATCTAGTACCATAGAAGTTGTAGTGAATTCTATACTGGTTTAATTGTTTAGTACCGTAAAAAGTAGATTCATTTTCTGTTGTTAAATTTTTTATTAACAACAACTTTTGGTTGTATTAAAAATAGTTATTTCCACATAAAGATATTGAAAGAAACGGGAAAACTAATATTTTCCGTGCACGGTTTCCAAAACACAGAAAATTATCCACTGTATTTTATGCTTTGTCTTTATAATATAAACAGCTTATACAATTACGAAGCGAAAGAAGTTCAATACTGTGTAGAAAAGTCCATGTGTATCTGTATTGTTGAAAAGGTTGGAGAGATTATTTTGCATTATTCCACTGAAAAAAGAAAGAGAAGAATATAAGTCCAATCCACTTAATGATAACGAGAGCATTGTATATTTCTTGAAATTCAAGTTCTAGAACATTCACGATTTCCAACAATAGAACTAAATTCACGAATAACGAACGCTAAACTTACGTAGTTACAGTACATACAGTACGTCTGCTGTTTCTACTATGAAACACAAGCTCAATTTTCAAAACTGTACGTACAGACAGACCGACTAACAAATTCAGTAATCAGTCACAACCTTATCCTTCTATTCTCGCCTAACTCGCGTTTATATGCTTTCATTTCAACACTCTCATCCAAATGTTCTAGACGCTGGACTACACATTCATTTTGTGACGTCAGAACTTTCTCTAGCCAATGTAAATATCTAAATTAAGAAAACGTATCCTTCAAGAGTGTGTACTTACGATTTCACTGGAGTTTGTCCGAAAATTGTCTGGAACACTTGGGTATATGCCAGTGTTCTAAATGTAACATATGCAGAATTGTGCGTGTGTTTTTTTTTAACAAGTTTATTGATTTATATACATTTACACAGAGAGAGAGAGAATGGAAAAAAATTATTATTTTTTAAATTTCTTTGTCACTGTCGGTATTTTTGTTTCTTTAAGGTGATTTATATTTCCGTATGTTTACCAAACCTTTTTTCTTTATTTATTATCGATATTCGTCTCATAACTACACTGCATAAAAAGTTAGCATGATAACTGGATTTTATAATACTATATATATATATATACATATATATATAGCTGTGAAAAAAAGCTACTGGCATGAAATAATGCTATTCAGTTGGTGATCGGTCACGTGAGCTGAAATGCAAATGATTGGTCCTTCAGCCTGTGCTTTCTATAGTGGTTTCTCAAGCGTTCCTTAGTTGCCATTTTAAAGTGAAGTGGAAAGTTTGAGTGCTTCAATTTGTTCATGAGACATGACTAGATTTCGGAGAGCTATTGTACCAATGAAAAATGGTCAGTTACAGCATTAGCAGAATGAAACCGCTTCCAAACAGTTGATCAGACATCTGCACAAGGTAGATCATCATCTACAACACAGACAAAACTACCAGTCAATTCTGTCTCGCTGTAGTTATACCTAACTTACTCCGAGACTGATTCGAATATTCGCAGCCACAATGCCATATCATTGAACTTGGACTGTCATTCAGCTCTTAGTAAAGCATAAAATAACTCCATGGAAATGGTGCCGAATACAAGTCCAATGGACCGACTACATAGGGAACAGTATTCTATTTTCGAATTAGTCGCGCTTCACTCAGTCATATAACAGATGTATACTCATTTTGATGGTCTTAACCCAGTTGAAATCTCTTTTGTATAGAAACAGGATGCAAATGGCAGTGGTTTAAATATGGTGCGACCACCAGAAATAAGAGGTGACAGTTATTGAACCT
Source organism: Limulus polyphemus (assembly GCF_000517525.1). Lineage (NCBI taxonomy): Eukaryota > Metazoa > Arthropoda > Merostomata > Xiphosura > Limulidae > Limulus > Limulus polyphemus. The sequence continues at coordinate 168,677 of NW_013666086.1, forward strand.
CAGTAGTAATTTGATATCTGAACTTAATAACGAAACTTTTCTGGGCTTAGAATCGCTCACAGAATTGTTTTTTGATCATAATCTATTGCAAAGCATTCCAGATGCGACCACCAGAAATAAGCAGTGATAAAACGCACAGATCTTTACATCTCGCGGAAAAGAATCATTACTCCCTCACGTTATAGTGATCACATCCTACAACTTTTGTGCTGCCATATGTTGGTATTGGCTTCAGTCAAATGGATAACTTCTACCCCACCATGTTAAACTGGTTAGCGCAATCCTTGAAGAGGTTAAATTGAGTGAATGGAGTAGCTTGTACGCTCACCGACTTGGTTTCGTCAAGCATGTTTAGTGTGTTATGGTGGCGCGAGTCAAATTCCGTCTAGTGGCTTCAGCGTACGCTGAATGATCAGTCGCTTGTATTTTAGATCGAAATTATAGAAGTCATCAAGTGCCTGATTTGCCTAAAAAATGAGTTGAGGGGTGATTTTTAAGAAACATTTTACGGTTTCCAAGAGTTCCAATTGCTTTTTGTAATTTTCGTGACATAAAATTACAATAATTGTATATGTTTTTATAAAATTTTAAACAATGCGTCTTAAGTAAGACCCTATCATTGTTTTTGTGAGTTAATATAGTTTTTTTTTTATTTTACAGGTTAGGTTTGAAAACAATGCAGCGTTTACGTGGTTCACCTGGAATTATTGTTCTACTCTTCTATTTCATTTGTATATGGAAAGATATTTCGGGGCTGTGTCCTGTGAGTTGTGATTGTGACGATGGTAACTTACGAGCTTTTTGTAATTTTGCAAAACTTGATGTTATACCCATTACTTTAAATCCACATTTGAAATATCTCAGTCTTAATAACAATCGTATAAAAACTACAATGTTATCACTTGGTGTGTATCGGAACCTGGAACATCTTGACATATCTCATAACGAGCTGGTAAAATTGACGCCTTTTAATTTTATAGGACTTAGAAGTTTACAATTATTAAACCTTAGTAGTAATTTGATCTCTGAACTTAATAACGAAACTTTTCTGGGCTTAGAATCGCTCACAGAACTGTTTTTGGATCATAATCTATTACAAAGCATTCCAGATAGTGTATTTACAAAACTTCGAGGTTTGAAAAAGCTGGACTTGTCCATGAATAGGATCTCGACCATCTTACAAGATTCATTTCAGGGATTAAACAATCTGGAGTACCTTTCTCTGCGAAGTTCAAAACTAACATTCATACCATCAGAATCATTCCACAGTCTCAAAAACCTATTGACTCTTGATCTAGGATTGAATTCCTTTCCTTCCATTCCAGAAAATTCTTTTTCTTTTTTAAATAAACTGACAGAACTGATTCTAGACAATTGTGGGATTCAGGAGATAGTGTACGGCGCATTCAAATGGTTAAATGCACTTAAAATACTGCGACTTGAGAAGAACGAACTGTCTGAAATTCCCACAAAACCTCTTTTCGATGTCATTTACTTAGAAGAGATATACCTTGGGCAAAACAAGTTTTCAACGATAAAATCTCGATCCTTTCAGAGACTCCAATATTTGAGAGTGATCGATATAAGCGATACTGCAACTTTAAATAGAGTTGAGGCTGATTCTTTTGCAGATAACAAGAACTTGGAGCGCATCGTCATGAATTACAATAAGAAACTAAACTATATTGACGCTTCGACTTTTAGAAACTTGCACGAGTTGCAGGAAATACACCTTCGAGGAAATAGTTTCCAGTCATTTGACCAAGACCTTATTTCTGGGGGTCTGAAAGTACTAGATATAAGAGACAACCCTTTGGTTTGCGCATGCGACATGTTATGGTTAGCCACTTATCTTCGTGCTGTTAACCTGTCCTTTAGTTCAGAGGAAGATTTCAGTAAAGTACGATGTGCCAGTCCGTCGAATCTGAAAGACAAAATTCTTCGTGAGCTTACTCAGAGTGATTTAGGATGTACTCTGAAAGATCATCGACGACCAATAATTACTGGAATAATTGTAGTTGCAGTTGTGATAATGGTAGCTATTGCTGTCGTGGGATTCAAGTACCGTAAGAAAGTGACAGGAACTTTAAAGAGTAGGTGGAATACCAGGAAAAAGGAAACCAAGTATCATAAAACAGGGTACCTAGAAGAAGACGACACTATTCTACAAGCTGCTCAGCGACCTTTGAAGATCGCACCTGTAACTGAGCTGTGATCAGCGTCTTTGTGCATTGTGATACACTAGTGCGAAAACATCTAGAAATATATGATCATTAATAAGTTCGGCGGCTGTCAATCATCATCTTATGGTAAATGTAACTGAGACTAAGAATCCGATCTGCTTTAGCAAATGCTGCAGAAGTGAACCGTTAAGCATCAAGACACTGCACAAATCCATACAACTTTTCACTAAAGATATTTACTATTGACATTCCATTTGTTGTTAATAATGCTGAATTTGGAAGGGTACTGATCAGTTATTAGATGTTGTCATAGGTAAAAAAATCAGATGGCTGAAATATGTAGTGTTCACGTATGTATGTATGTATAAAAGTAATGTAAATATTTGTGTTGGTTATCGCATAATGTTTTTTTTTGTTCATTTTATTCGTGTTTTGTTATAGTCCCCCCCCCCCCTCTTCAACACAGTGGCTCAGTGGTAAGTATGATGACTTATAACGCTGAAAATCGTATTTCGATACCAGTGTTGGACACAGCACATATAGCCCATTCTGTAGTTGTGTGCTTAATAATATACAAAAAAAATTATACTATAACAAAATAAAGTCATTCGTTTGGAAATTAAACATTGGTACGAAATTTATATATTCAACAGTATAAAAAATTTAATCGTTGAACAGAAGAGGTGAAATATATTGTTTATTCGAGTTGTTTTACGATTCTCGTACTATGGGTGGTAATAACGAACAAAGCTGACTCTGAATTTGCAAAAACAGTAATATAAGATATAGTTAGATAGAAATAAAACTTGTATCGTATTATAGATTAGATTTGTTCAAGTGGAATTATTTTTATTCTTTTTTATACATTTTTATATCTCTATTCTGTTCATCAACAATAGTTATAAAAGGTGCATATATTCGAGACTTTAAGAGTTAAAGTTTACTTTAAACAGATAGGTTTTCAGGGGTATTCTGTGTAAAACTAGCACGTTCCAGAAAGTTATATTCATGAACTTGTAAACTTCTCACACTTGTTATGGAAAAAAAATTAACAGTCCACAAAATAAACCCTTAAAGTAAAAAAGAATAAATTTTTCTTTTGATTGAAAAAAAAAATATTACTCTGTTTTATTTTGTTCGTCTTTATGAAATATAGTTGCGCGCTCGGACACACACACACAGTGCTTGTTTGCATAATTATTGTCTTGAAATTGATTTTTTTAATTTGATTTCAGTGATGAATCTATTGTTTATTAAAGACAGTGATAGTTCGTACAAGTTCAGAGCTATACCTGTTTTTTGTTTTCTAAGATTTAAGGAATTGCATATGTATATAAGTAGTAATATCCATCTTCATTTTCAACCTATGTGTTCCTTTGCACATTAAAAATTTATAATATGAAATATATGAAAGAAAAATATCAATAAAAAAATCGTATCTCTTTTTTTCTGATTTTGAATTCACTTTTGAATGTGTGTAAATTAAGGCAAAGAAAATGTTTTGTTAGTTTTCACTTCTTACTAGTCTTAGTAAAAACCTACAAATTTGTGTTAATACAATTCACCTAAGAAAAAGGAAATAGGATTATATATATATATGTGTGTGTATGTATGTATGTGTATACTTAAGCTTTATTGGCAATTTTTCACCAATCACTGGTAATACAAAACTGTGTTCGAGGAAATATAATCCTAGTCTAAGCTAAATCAGATGAATGTTGATCAGGCTCAACTTTTGTTTCCAATACTTTCAAATGTTATTCTGTGTCTTATGCTAGAGTAAAAAAACTTTTCACTTTTAACCTTGAGTTTGTAATTATTGGTAAAGTATACGATAACTTGGCGTATTATTCAGATTCAAGTATGAATTAATTCAGTTTTGATACGTTTACTTTTTGTGTGTGAAAACTACATGAGATAGTATTGTCAGTTTTGTAAGCTGTTGGTTTATTAAATAAATTCTTTTTTTTGTACCGTCGACCATATTTATTTTTATTGCATCAAAAGGCTGCTTTAGGCATTCTTAACGAACCACGCGGGATAGTTTGTTGCATTTCTTTCTTTCTGAGAAATAGATTAGTTAATTTAGTATGAATATCAATAAATAAATAAATATACACTGAGTGGTCACAAGTAAATAGACACCACCTTCTCATA
>NW_013666086.1:173891-176070 GCF_000517525.1 Limulus polyphemus
CACGAACGGAAGGAGATCTACTAGATATTAATTAAATTATAAATATATCAATTCACGTGAATATGACTGAAAATTTCATTTTTATGAGAAGGTGGTGTCTATTTACTTGTGACCACGCTGTGTATATTAAAAGTTGTTTTATTTATATATCAAGCAACATTTTGAATCTGAAAATTCAAAAATCAACTCATCATAAGACTGGTACCGATTTTGGGTTCGAAAACTATTTTCGCCATTAAAATTATTCATAAATGGTTCACATATGTATGTTTAACTCCTCTTGTCGAACACGTGAATTCTAACTGGATAACTGTCACCAGGTAGCGATAACGAAAAATATAAACTGTGAGAAATGTTACGTATCATAATTTCAAATAGTCCGAAGCCGAGTTAACTGATAATTTAAATTTAGTAATTAAATTGTACTTTGGATTTATTATTTAAATATATGACGATATATTAGTCAATTTACAATATTAGCCAACAAGATTGATACACACAGTCTTCATTTTTAACACAAATACGTTTTAGTATACACACAACAATACAATTTACAATATCAATTATTACAAATAGTTATTACAGACAAAGCTTTATAAACAAAAGTTCACAAACTTTTGTTTACCAATATTAAATTTTATTTCTAGTTTGGTACTCCCTTGATATCTTATGGAGGGTTTACGATGAGCGAGTTAATTACGAGTTGATGTAGATACGATCCGCTGGGAAGCTAGCTAGCTTTATCCTTGGCCACACACACTAGGTTTTCTACGGTTGAAGTTGGGTAATGTTTTCGTAAAAATATTAATGTCCCATGAGAATCCACTGAAGTTAGACGATTTGTAATGTTCGAAATTTATAAATATTCCTGGTCAAATATCTTAAGTTTCCGATTGATAAGCGTTATAAAAATCAGTTATAGCTTTCGAAGTTTATAGCACACCGATTATACCGAACTACTAATAGATACTCTTTTGGCTCGTCGCGTTAGTTATATTTATAGGCGTGGGAACGTTTTCTAGAAAATTCAGTCTTACGTAACAATACAAGTTTACGTATATACATATATTGTTGATTCTTACTCTCGAGAATTTTCTACAACTTTGGAGAATTGGCGGGAGTTTTGCAATACATATCTAACACTTCAAGATATGCATGTTTTTAAATATAAACTTAATTTAAACAACGTCGATATTAAAATGAATATATAATAAATACGTTACAGAAAGTTGAGTTAATATATTTTCAGATTTAATAAATACATTTTTAACAGTAAACGAGATAAAGTTAAAATTTGTTACTGCATAATATTTAACTTTATAAATGTCACTAGACGGAGCTATTGAAACTCGTTATGTTAAAAATTTAAAGATAGCCTAACACTTCAATAAAACACTTCGCAGGTACTGGATAAAATTTTATAAATAACTATTCTCACCCCTGGGGCATTTAGTTGGAAATTTCCAGTTATATTCTATCAAATTTATACCGTTTATAACTGGAATAAAGTTTCTTTGGTCCAGTGTACATTGAATACATTTAACGAACATAATAAATATAGAATATTCGAGTAATAGAAATTATTATTTTAGTACGAGGCTCTATCAAACAAGGTCCGGACTTGGCCTAGGGCTAACATGCTTGGCTACGAATCGGAAGATCTAAGGTTCGAACCGTGATATGCCACTGAATATGCTCCTCACAACTGCAGGTTTTTTTATAACTGACAACCAGTTAATGATAGCCAATCGAAATGTGGTTACGTTTGACTGGTTGCACTCCATGTGATCATCAGTTCTGAATTACGAGTATGTGACTTAGCTGCATATCTCTTGTGTCGCATAAGGTGTTTTCAGGTTGAAAATACCAAACACCGTCATAAACTCGGGTAGAATGAGTTTTAGTAACTCTTGCTCACTTACGCAGTATTGTTTGAAAACGGGACTTAAATATTTGTCCATCAACAGGCGCTGACAGGATATTTCTGAACTGATGGTAGCCTTTTCAGTTTTACCATTAGGAATAAATCTACAATGCAGTCACTATTAACGGTAGTTTGTATTTAATATACAGGGTGGGCCAAAAGTAGGGTTACAGTTACTCTATTATTTGTTTCTCCTTCACAATCACGTGGGGTGTAGTCAAGAACAAGGATTTCTCTCATAAACCCACACACAGT
>NW_013666086.1:176171-179193 GCF_000517525.1 Limulus polyphemus
ACTGTGTGTGGGTTTATGAGAGAAATCCTTGTTCTTGACTACACCCCACGTGATTGTGAAGGAGAAACAAATAATAGAGTAACTGTAACCCTACTTTTGGCCCACCCTGTATAATAAACAGTAGATATACTTAAGTATTTGTCATACGTGTAATGGAATATTTGAACTAACAGCTAACTGCTTTCTTTAAAACAGTTTTGTTTAATGCCTGGACTTTCAGGACTGAGCCTAGGATGGTTAACAGGGGGGTCATTCCGGAAACCGGTGATTTAGAGCTATTTCGATAGACCTCGATGAACAAAGCTCGGCAAAACTTCTAAAACGAAAATAAAGTAAATATTAATGAAAATATGACATGATGAAATATTTATAGTTTAGACTATGGTGGTACCATACTGGGCATTATACCATTCTTCTTATATTCACTTTTCATTGCAGAAATGGAATTCGTAATTTGAGAATCACTAGGGACTTCTTCTTGTAGCGCATCTCATTCAACTTGAACACAGCATCTTTGGGCTTTACTGCACCGTTAGTTTTACAAAATATTGAAACTAGTGATTTCTTGTATATGATTCCAATCCCCCTTTACGAAGATAACGAAACTATTGTGCCCGTTTTTTTTTTTGTTTTTTTTTTAATGTTTCGCTGTCAATGCAGTAATCGGTTGACAAAGTTCCGATTCAGCTGGTATGTCAAGTCGATTGGAATATCTTCGAATAAGTTTTTCCCTCATCCGACCTAGACCCACGGTTTAGTTTAATCATTACACTTAAACCATCACATTTACAACCAACCTAGCACACTTCAAGCATGTTTCATTGTTTTACTTTACATTTACAAGTTAACTTCTCCATGTTGGCTTTCTGGCCCGGCATGGCCAGGTGGTTAAGGCACTCGACTCGCAATCTGAGGGTCACGGGTTCGAATCCCTCTCACACCAAACATGCTCAACCTTTCAGCCGTGGGGGCGTTATAATGTGACGGTCAATCCCACCCAGCGGTGGGTGATGATGACTAACTGCCCTCTCTCTAGTCTTACACTGCTAAATTAGGGACGGCTAGCGCAGATAGCCCTCGTGTAGCTTTGTGCGAAATTCAAAAACAAACAAACAAACAATGTTGGCTCTCATGGTCTCTGGCTAGGTCACGAGTCTAGTCCAATGACATAGACCTCGAACATAGTGACAGACATCTTCTTTTTGTTTTATCAAAACAACCCAAACCTTTCAGGAATGACTAATTTTTTTGAACCACGTCAAGATGCCAGGCTGGCTTGTGTGGCAGGTGTTAAATTACTCGATAGTGTCATAAATGTACATGAAAAAAATGATTTAAGAAATGTAATGCGTGATTAAGTACACGGAAATTGTAAATAAAAATTTATAATCATTTTACTTTTATTGACACAATTTTAATAGTATGCTTATTTGGAAAATCGATATGATGAAATTCGAAAATAAATACAAAAAATTAAGTTTTTGATACACATCTCGTTAACATATAAAATATACAGTTTCAGTTTTATACTTCAGTATTAATAAGATCCCACGGTGGGTTAGCGGTAAGTTTACAAACTTTCAATCCAGGGTTCGAATCTCCGAGGTGGACATTGTGCAGATAGCTCATTTTGTAGCTTTCTAATAATAAAATAGCAATAGTAATGGAAAAAATAAAAAAAATCTTAAAACTAAGGGTCGAAAGTTTCAATAACAAAGGCCTGCGAATTTAAACTTCATAAAAGTTGATCTCGTTTTAATAACGGATTTTCCATAATTCAGCTACGCAGATTTCGAAAATAATATTATTTTTTTCTATCATGTAAGGATTTTTTACAAATCGGGAAGAAAAAAATATCTTACTTAGATCAAACTATTATTTCGTTTACCACAATGAACATTTTTTATTATTATATTTGTTAACAAAAATACAAACAAACGAATATGCATCCTCATTCATCCTGATTTTTGTTGTTGCTGTTTTCTTTGTGAAATCTACGTCTTTTAGTCTCAAAATTACGTGTTGTGGTCTTTTTTTATGTATTGCGTCTAGACCATCTGCCCCCCAGTGGCACAGCGGTATGTCTGCGAACTTCCAACACTAGAATCCGGGTTTCGATACCCGTAGTGGGCAGAGCACAGATAGCCCATTGTGTAGCTTTGTGCTTAATTACAAACAAACTAGACCATCTCGTTTCAATGACCAGCAGTAATCACCCATCATGCTGATGTTCCACCTTCCCTGATACCTCCTATCCATTTCCCTTATGTCATAATGAAACCTTTCCCCTTGTTTTTCGCTGATGACACCGAGATTTTCGGGGAAATAATCAATATGTGAGTGTAAGAAATGAACGTTCAAGCTCACATTACAACTCAACTCTTTGAATTTATCGAGCACGTTATTGACAATATTTTCGTCATTTGGGTCCTATTTTTTTTCCCAAATAGCATCTTTAAAGGCGATCCACGCTTCTTTTTCAACTTTCCTCATTGTCCTTTCAAACTGTTAATCCGAAGTCAATTTCCTAATCTGAGGTCCAACAAAAATCCCTTCTTTAAGTTTCGCTTCTGAAAGAGCTGGGGATTGTCCACGTAGATACTTGAAACAGTCGCCATCTTTGTCTAAGGCCTTTACAAACTGCTTCATCAAGCTCAGTTTTATGTGAAGTGCAGATAATAGGACTTTCTTTGTGTCATCCAAACTTTCACGTTCATTATTTTTTGATCCTGGTATCAGGCTGCGTGGCCATTACTTCTTTATCCATTGCTGATTTCGTGCTTTGCTGTCCCATTCACATAAAAAAATCTTTGTATAACTGGGTTGTTGACCCAACAACATACAAAGGACTTTTAAGTCTCCACAAAGTAGCCAACCATGTTCTTTGTATTTGACCTTATTAAGAAGTTAACCGAATGAGCAATATAAATAGATGCATTTTTGTTATCACTGTGAAGGAGAATACCTTTTAGACTTCTCACTTGGTTCATAGACTGCAGCTCCTAGCATTGGTATTAATTCA
>NW_013666086.1:179370-184878 GCF_000517525.1 Limulus polyphemus
TGCAATAAACCAGTGAACCTTCTTGCGAAAAGTATGGTATAAATTCTTTCTCACGATCTTTGTACCAATAAAATGATGTCCCTCGAAAAAGTAAGATCTTGTCCGAAGTCTGGACCCCAAAATCTCTAAAGATACCTTTGGAAGGCCCAAGTCTCTCACCAAATCATTAAGTTCATCTTGTGTGAATAGTTGTGGTTCACCAGACGTTTCAGGTTGAAACAATCCCTATCATCATTTCTATTGACATCAGATTCAGAATCAGATGAAATTGTATCAAGAGTCTTCGGTGCAGTAGGTACATGTACATCAGGTCCATGATCAACAGATCCTATAGCAGACTGAAGCTTCGGATAAGAAATTTCATTTTTATTTCGAGTGTTGTAGCCTTGTACGTTACATGACAAAAATAACAGTCATCTCCGTCGTTTCTAGGCTCACTCCAGATCATTGGAATTTCAAAAGACTTTTTCTTACCTTTAGTCCATTGTCTCAACTCTTCAACACAAACAGTGCAAACTTTGTGCGGAGCCCATGATTTGTCTTCGTCCCCAAGTTTTATTCCAAAATACGCGTAATATGCTTTTTTGACGAATTCTGTAATGTTTTACCTTTGTTTCTTTACAACAAATTTACCTCAAATATAACAGAATATGCTTGAGTCATTTACACAACGTCTTGTTGCCTTAGCGACGAATAAATAATATTGAAAAGAAAAAATAATGTGAAAGTGCACTCACAAACAAATACTATCCAGAAATGACACGTCATGCAGCCTGTTAACCGTTTATACATTAGCGGTTTGTTTATCGTGGATTCTAGAACGATCGATAAGTCTCTCACGTCGCGATTGGTGTAGAGAAATCTATAGGCAGTGGTTGTCAAAATTTTAAGCATAACTAAACGTGACCCGATTTCAATGTAAATGATTCACTTATGTAAAAGTACATATGACGTTTTGTGAAAAATCTGTACGTGATACAGAAAAGTGGATATCATTTTCGGATTCAACGTACAGGAATTACTGTAGAAAATGTAAAAATTTCAAGACAGTAAAACCTTCTCAGGCCTGTGTTATAGCATAATTCGTTTAAATAGTTTTGTGACATAACTTGGTTAAGAAAAAACAATGATTAAGATTCTGCAAGAGGTGCATAATAATTACTCATATTAATTTATATATTTATTAAGGGTAACCATGTCAACCATAAAGGTATATTACTTAAGATGACCTTAAATTTAATTAAAGCTGCTACAATCAAGATTTGTCAAAATTAAGATAAAAAGTCAGTAAGTAGTTATTTTTTTATTATTATTTCGTATGAAATGATGAACAGACCCTGGATGTGGAGTCGGTCAATAAAATCATCCGATCAAAAACTACAAAGTTATTAGTTAGAGGCTCAATGGTGTTTAAAAGTGTCGGATTTCGTTACTTCTAATTAAACAGAATTCTCAGTTATTTACAATTGCCATGGATGTTGACTGTGATTGACATCTAAGAGTGAAATATAATAGTCAAGATAACTAGAGAGAATTCATGTCTGTTAATTTCTTTCTTAATTCTAATGGGGAGAGGATAATGAAAATCTGTTATTTTCGTGTTATTAAAAACTCTTCAGGGTTGACAGTTAAATTTGTCGGAAAATATCAATCAACTACTGGTAGCATATAGATATTTTGGTTCGGGTGTCAGAAGGTTGCCCTTTCCTTCCTCTTGGAAGCCCCTGTGTGATGAACGTTGAACCAAAAACAAAATCCGGCCGGCCGCCAACTATCGACTTTTAATCAATCTTAGCTTTCTGGTTCCCATAGAGAAACTTCGTTTTTCATATAACATGACGTTGGGTCATTATAGTGGGACACGGAAAAAAAAGAGTAAGGACCCATTCAACTATCCTTTTAACTAATGACTTCCGTGTCTTACGTACTTGAAGTCAAGGGTGAACTTTCTGTAAGGAAATAGCAAAAGATGTATTTCTCAAGGACTTTAATTTCAATGGCTACCTCGACTTAAATGCTTTTCTTTTCATATACATTTTCTGCTCAACTTTTGTTTAATCTTCACAATTCACCCGCTTTGTGATAAATAGTTAAGTCTAAGCCTTAGAAGTTATTTCTTAAATATGGGAGTTTTAGAACTCTAACTTTTATGTAACATACTACAGCAAATTTACTATGAAACATAAGCCTGTAATCTGGAGTTTAGAATAAATAAAAGAAGGAACAAGATATTGACAACTTACACATTTTCCTTATGAGCATTTCTACTTGTGTTGAAATGTGAAATTATTCTTTTTCTTGGAAAAATATCCTATAAAGTGCAAAAGTCGAAAACTTGCACGAGATTAAATATGTGTGATGAGGAAGAATCTAATACGCCATTTTCATTTCACACAATATATATTCTTGCTAATTGAATTATTTACTTTAGGAACTTAAACGGGATATTCAAAAATAAAAAAATAACTAAAAACAATGTTAGTAACTTCAAAAATGCCAACACAAAAGAAATTGTTGCTAAGTAATTCAGATATTTTTATTTGCCAGGAACTTTTTTTTTCTATTGTACAAGTACTTTAATGTCAGCGTAACCTTTTTCGTTCAAAACGAAATGCTATATTTTCTAGAGAATGTTTCTCTAAGGAGTTTTTGTTAACTTCATCAGGTATGTCACTAACTATTGGTAAAAAAAGCGTTAGAGTTCGTAAGTAATAAAGGCTACAGATGATTGTAACTAATAGCCTTTACCACGCATGTTTATTACAAGTTATGTTTTTTTTTCTAGTTTCCATTTATGTTTATGATCCATTATTTTTTTTCCGTGTTCCAGCTATTGCAGGCTTTCCCCACTTTTTAATACAAAATATATAAATAATGCCATTTTAAATCATACGTTTTACTATCAGCAGCAGGATTAACTGGCTCAAAAAACAACCACTTGTACAGAATTAAATTTATAATTTAATAAACTACCATGAAAGCAATTAAATATACATATCATTCAGCACAATCAACACGAAAAGGACACATTGCAGTTTTATTATTTATATATATACATCGAAAAATGCACAGTTTATATATGAAAAAAGTAAGGAATTTTAAGAATCAAGTCACAAAGCAGATAAAGTAGTTTTCAACTTTCAACAGATTCCGGCAACATGTTTGTAAGCCTCGATTTGTATCATTTCACTAATAAGGATATAAAGAACTATTATATAATTAAAATACTGCTATAAACTATTTTTAATATTGTTATATATTTGTTAGTTAGAGGGCGCATGACATTAAAACCACGTTAGTAATAGAATTTTCGGGAATATTAACAAACGAAAATCTTTACGAAATATCTAGAACAAGTACTAGATTATAAGTACGGGTGAACCAATGATTTGGTTAAGTAAGCTTGCAGAGTGAATAAGCGAAGCGTAGCTAGAGTTAATCAGTCAGAGAGTGTTTTTGTCAGTGTTTTTCAGTTATTTGATCGATCAGTTGTAAAGTTGCACAAATAAGTTTATTTTTTATCGTTAGTCGAGGTATTTCTGTTTGAGCGTCATTTGTAAAATTTACTTAAGCCTACAACTTACAAAACACCACAGTGTTTAGGCTTGTAGAAAGGTTAAAGAGAAAATAAGATAATTTGTTATCGTTACGTATATTGGAATTTGAATTATTTTCACCAGAAAATGTAAAAGAATCCGACACCGAAAGAAAAACGTTAACACAATAATATCGTGTTAAAATAATTGTTCAACTTGATAAAAAAAATCATAGGGCTGATTATAAATCGAAGTATTTTACAGCTTTTAATTACTTCCGTGCAATGATGACTGAAATAGTACTTGTTATACAGAGTGTAGGCTGTACTAAAACTTTAAAGCCGATACAAGAAATACTTCTGAAATATCAATTAATTAAGAAAAACGGAGAACGCAGTAACTTAAAAGGTGGCTTATTCATTTCTAAGTATAACTACATAATAACCAAATAAAGAAATATAATACTAACTTTTACGTAAAAGCTACCAAAACCCTACTTTCGATTCCATGTGAATTACATGTGTATAATTAGAAGTTATTAGGACAAAAGTTTAAAAAACAAAACACATCAGTGGAATATATATATATTCTATGTTCAGTCAAATTTGATTTTGAAATAATTCCTTTCATTTTAGCAGATTGCGTTGCAGTTTATGAATATGTTTGTGGTGTTTAAATCTTTGAAGGAGCTTAATAATAAAAAATACACGTTGCACCTTAACGTTTGTTTAGATTTCAGGATGCAAATAGTGAAATCTTAACGTGTTTCGAAAATACTTCATTACAAAACTTACATCTGAAACACTTTCATTGTGGGCTCAAAACTGGTGAGGTATTGAAGGATAGAAAAAAAAAAGAAACACGAAAGAAAAAAAAATAGGAAAGAGGAATGATGAACGAAGCAATTTTTTATTATTTTGAGTGGGCTGTTATCCACCATATGTCAACTGCCACTTCGACCTACGTCTTCTGTCTCTGGAAAACATCAATTGATTGTATATTACCACACAGCAAAATGAAAATAAAAAGGTTCAGATCCCACCAGAGCATGATGACACATTTGTCTAACAACGTGGAAGATACCCTCGCCAGAAACAAAATTTTGGCGACATCATCGACGAGTCACGTACATACAGCGAAAGTGTGGCATGAATATTGTCATTTTTTTCAGAGTGGCTGGTTGCTGAGAATTATTTGGTGCCATCATGTCGCTCTCACCATTTTTCAGATTGCGCTCTTTTAATTTTTACTTTATTTGAACCTTTTTACGGTGCGTAGAACGTGACGTTCATATATTTTCATTTTCAATTACTTTGATATAAACGATTTGTATGCTTGTGTGTATCTGGCATCTATAACGGTTGCATTTGTCATTTCAATCTAGTTTCTATGCCTAGTGAACTTTCTTTCCATTACACTGTCATAAAATTTTCTATTTGTATAAACAAAAATGTAACATATATTATCTTTCTTTGGAGAAATTTATCTAAATTTCTTTATCAGCCAGGAACTGAATGAACACAAAGTTAAATGCATTTTAATTTTGTCTCATTAGAATTGAATATATTTTCTACTTAGTGTGTTACATATTAAAATTTCAAATAGCCTAAAATTGAGTGAAATTGTAATTCAGATTTAGTAGTTAAATAAATGCCGATATATATCCAGTTTATGATATTTGCCAACAAGATTGATACAAACAGTTTTCTTTTTAATACAAACATGTTTTAATATACAACCAATAATACAATTTACAATAATAGTTATTACAAACAATGATTTATGTACACACGTTTTACAAAGTTACAAGCAGTATAAAATCTCCTTTCTAGTCTGGTAACTTCCTTGATATCTTATCGAGGGTTCACGATGAGCGAGTTAATTTCGAGTTGATGTACACAGCGTGGTCACAAGTAAATAGACACCACCTTTTCAGAAAAAATGAAATTTTTCAGTTATATTCACGTGAATT
>NW_013666086.1:185878-196525 GCF_000517525.1 Limulus polyphemus
TTTTTCCGATTGATAAGCGTTATAACAATCACAGTTATATCTTCCGAAGTTTAGCACACTGACTATAGTAAGCTAATAATAGACACTCTCTTTTGGCGTATCGCGTTGGTTATACTTATAGGCGTGTGAAGAGTTTCTCGAAACTTCAGCTTATGTAACAATATTGACACTAACACTAGCGTTTACGTACACACATATATTGTTGATTTTTACATTCGAGAATCTTCTACAACTTTAGAGAATAGGCGGGCGTTTCGCAATACATATTTAACAGTGTAAGTTATGTTCATTTCTAAGTACAAATTTAATTTAAACAAACGTCGATGTTAAAATAAATATATAATGATAAATCCGTCACAAGTGTGACAGCTGAAAAAATATGTATGACTAGTGATTCGGCTTTTAATGTGACTGCTGTCCAAATACTCCGAAAAAAGTGATGTTACAAGAAAGCACCGTAGACTCTTAGCTAATGTCAATTATTTTATCTTTTACCCGCTCAAGGGAGTTTTGGACTGTTAGAAAATATTATTTTATTTTATCAAATGAAAACATAGAAGCTTACATTAGGTAAGTTTGGATTGTTTTAAATTTCGCTCAAAGCTACACAAGAGCTATTTGCGATAATCATCCCTAATTTAGCAGTGAAAGACTAGAGGGAAGGCAGCTAGTCATCACCACCCACCGCCAACTCTTGGGCAACTCTTTTAACAACGAATAGTGGGATTGACCTTCACACTTATAACACCCCCACCGTTGAAAGGGCGAGCATATTTGGTGAGACGGGGATTGGAACCCGCAACCCCCAGATTTCGATTCGGGCACCCTAACCACCAGGCTATGCGAGGCCCGTTAGATAAGAAAACCCTAACATGAAGCAGTTGAGAATTAGAGTTCTGAGCAGTGTCAGCTCTCATCAATATAGCTAGGTCAGTGATGGAGATTATCGCCCAATGTAACTTTATATAGCTTTAGGTGTGAACAACGGCTTTTTATAGTAGAATAATAACAATAATAAACTATTCATAGCAGATGAAATAATTCGTTAATGTGATGAGTCATTATATTTTCTATAAAAAGTTCCATAAAATATGTTAATAAACTGCACAAAATATTACTTAACTACGACTCCTGTAACATTATTTTAATTATAAGTGTTCCAGCAGTGGCAACCATATAGACACAGAATTTATATTCACTTAGATGTGATTTTAGTATGTGTAATAAAAAAAAAGGTAATAAAAATATAGATGTTCTTATTAAAAATTGAACATGCACCTTTATATATATTTAAAATGTTAAATGAAAATTAAAACCTTATAGAAATTGTCTGCAAACAGTCGTGCATAAACTATAGGTTTTATTTAAATGGAAATGAGCTTTTCAAAAATTGGTTCAGTCATAAACGTGCAAGACGTCCTCATCAGATGTGACTGTAGTTGTACAGCTGCAAATATCGATGGATTATTTCGGAATTATTTAAAAGAATTAATTCCTCATGTCCGTCATTTATTTAAATCTCTATTTAAACAAAATTAACAACATTTCAATATCTAAATAGTATATTAAGTCAGTTTTTTTTATTGAAGTGAAAGTTTTTATCTTTCTAACAAAAATAAAATTCGCGAACCTTTTTTTTTCTCATTACGCAGCAAAATATTTTGTAACACAACATGAAGGTGTTACTGTATATCATCTTCTTTATTACACTACAGTCTGGTATAACTGATGACAACTGAAATGCAAAGCTTTCAGTAGGATACTAAGGATCCTTAAAACTACCATCTAAATCACATCCTATACTTCTGAGGTCACTGGAATATATATATATACCATGTGACTTTAAATATCACAAAGCTTTCTAAAAGACTGTAGAAAGGGCCTTATTGATACTTGATTCACTTACACTATAGTAGACAAACATCATTCATCAGTACGAATAGACATGAAAGGCGAGAAGCTGCGAACGAAGTATCTGAAACGTTGATTAATTGACGGACATCTTACTGATGAACGTTTTGCTGTTACATTTACACATTTGGTGTTACTTCATATTACTGCTAACTCGTAATGCGACATGAAAACTATAACATCACTGATACATCTATTATAAAAAACAAGTGAAAATATCAATACACTGATCTCACAAGTTAACATTTAGAACATACAATGAAGTGACATAGATCAACTTCATAGCGTGTATCTGATCCAAAATTTTCTTTTGAAAACGTGTTCTATTGGATAGTATCACAACTGTTAGCCTTCACGAGACGTTTTTCTCAAAACAAATTTACTCTGTCTAGACTTACCAATATCAACCATTTTAATTATACACATTTCCAGCGGACTGATGGCTACTTTAATTCAAATATGAAATCTGTGAATCCCAAAGGCCAGTCATCTTACTTTTTTTTTCAAATTTTTATTTGTTAATAATAAAAAGTTTGTGAAATTGGGCTCAAGTACTTATTAATCGGACAAAAACTTAAGTAAAAAATGTAATGACTTACCAAGATCTTGTGATCTCAGAGAAGTAATTTCGCAGTCAATATATAAGGGTTAGTTACAATCTATAGTTTCCGTTTGTTGATTATTTATTTTCCGCTAAAATAAATCAATGCATTTGTTTATAAACTATGAAGTTTCCTGTTTTGATATAAATGAAACCTTTCGTGATATCTCAACTTCATTGTTCAATGATCTCAATTTATTTTGTATTATATTATAAATAACTAAAACAGCTAAAAACGAATGGAATACTATTTTAAAATAATACAATTTCCTGTACATTAGCCACATTTAGTTGCTTTATTTTTACAAAAAGAGTATTTCTTTCCGAATTATATGTACTTCCAAACAATTAGGGGTTTTTCTGGGTCCACGTATGTTGCTGGAATTGTTACCATTTATGAGTGATTAACAGTTTTTATCTTCTTTTTATGCAAATGTTACATAATATATATTTGTTTGAGCTTTTCTTTCTACGTGCGCACATTTAACTTCAGCAGAAACACCTTTTCCCAACCTATACGAAGTATCTAAAGTGGGTGAAAAAGTGAAAAATAAAATAGTTTTTATTCGTTCATGAATACGAAATCAAATATAAAAACTTATTCCTAACTTTACTTCGCAACTTGCTGCTTATTCATGGCATTAATTCAGAAAAATAAGGAAAATTATCTAAGTTTTTGAACAAGATTCCTATTTCCAAGTATACGCTATAAATAAACTAAAGTTGAATAACTGAGAGTTAAATAATAAAGGCAACAAACATAAACAAATAATTATAAATGCCTTTACATTTTGAGAATAACATAGTTGGTAATTAAAACACATTTATCAAGTTGGTAATTTACCAAATAGAAAGTAAAATTTAAATTCAGAGAAAAAACAATAATATTTTCTAAGTGCGTTAAGAACCAAACTAAAGTTAGTACTTAAACTATATTTCATATTATTGAAATGGATTTTCCGTCTTTCACGTTTTACATGCTTGAACAGCAAAATAACATTAAACGCTATAATTCTAAGCAATCACCAAATTTGAATATTAACATCTGATAGCTCAGGTAGCTAAAACACTTAAGTAACAATCCAGGTTTGAATTCTGCTTGAACTCATCTTTTTTTTAAAAAAACTTTAATAGATCTTTGAAAAACACCTGAACATTGGGAGTTAAAAAACACCCAGCAATATAGAAATAACGATAGCAAGTTATAGCAAATATTTGGTAGTGTAAAAGACTCTGTACTTGTCTATGTTATCCTAACATAACTTTAAATGAATATATTTACTGATATCCAATTCAATTATTTACTGAGTTATTTTAAAGTTTTTTTCTTTATATTTACATAGACACTGGTTTTCCACCTTTCGATTGCTATATTTTATATTTTTTTTGTGAATAAAGACTGCACTTTTAAGGCTTGCGATAACTTAGTTTTATGCAATATTTTTAATCTTTTGTTCTATACTCTATATTCTAGTTGTATGACACGAGAGGTTCGGGTAATTTAGCACAGTCAGCTAATATTGCTGATCGATCCCTCTAGTTAATTAATCAAAGCTCATCAAGTTAACTGAAAATTTATTCTATCATTTTTTTACTCTTTGAAACTTAAAACAATATTGCTTTGGCGAACTTGAGCGTCATATAATTGCAAATGTCTTACTTATATTGACTATTTCAATTTCTTTGGACATTGAATCACAGCAATACAGTAATTACAAAAGAATAACTCTAAATAATTCGGAAAGTTATACCGGGACTCAAACAAATCAGTAAGTGATGCAAGTACAAATAATTATTCAAAAATATGTTAGTTTAAATTGTACTATACGCAAAAAATATAAACTTCTTAGTTTAAAGTATAATTTACACACACACAAACATACTATACATAAACCTTATGATTTAAAGGCGTAAGTCTACAAATAGGAACCAAATGTGAATATCTATTATTTTAAAAGTTTGAATTCTACTTGTTTGTTTGTAATTAGGCAAAAAGCTACACAATGGGCTATCTGTGCTCTGCCCACCACGGTATCGAAACCCGGATTCTAGCGTTTTATGTCCGCAGACATACCGCTGTGCCACTGGGGGGGGGCGTGAATTTTACTGATTAAGTTTATGAGATAATTTTGATTAAATAGGTGTCACTATATATCTACTAGTATTATACTTTACTCCATTAGAAAGGCTTTTTAATTAAAAGTCTATAATCGCTAGCAAATTTTAATTTTGATTAAATAAATATGTATATGCCACTTTAATAGGTGTCACTATATATATCTACGAGTATTATACTTTACTTCATCATAAACGATTTTTGATTAAAAGTCCATAATCGCTAACAAATTTATCTTTAGAGATTAATCAGAAGAAAATTAAAAGAGGAAGTAATTGGAGTAAATAAAGCCAAGCTTATTAAAATTTGGAAGACATATACAAAGTTAATGAAAATAGTGATAGCTGTGATTGAAACTACAACATAAGAGGATTGACAGAAACCTCTAATTAACAATAAAAATGAGTAATTAAAAACCAAATGATCTAAATAATGAATAATTACGTGTCTTAAATTTAGAATGAAATGTGCGAAACGTATATAGTTAAAGTTATGTAGAGGGTAACCCTAAAAACAACTTTACACCTTTTACAAAATTTATTGACCAGAAGAAAATATCTGTAATGACATGCGAAGTAGACTCATGAAAGTAACGTGCTTCCAAAAAATGAAAGCTCTAAACGTCGTTGAGATATGAATGAAAGTAACATGCTTCCAAAAAGTGAAAGTTCTAAACGCCGTTGAGATATGAATGAAAGTAACGTGCTTCAAAAAAGTTGAAGTTCTAAGCGTGATTTTGTTATGAATGTATGCTTGCTTAACTAACGTAAATGATTAGAAAACTAAATTTGACAATTTCATGCGTCCTCTTCAGTTCTAAATGCATTTTTTCTCATGCTACCATAAAAACGTTAAAACATCTAGTGCAACCTCTATGTTTTTAAGAACCTAAAGAATATGCAATCCTTTGACATTAAATCAAAACATTCAAAACGTTATTTCAATTTTGAAGGATTTATAACATTATATTCAATTAATCGAAAATGCTCATCTAAAAGACAGAAAAAACCTTTTTTTAAAAAAAAAATGAATAAATGAAAACAACAACAACAAAAAAAAACTGGTTTGCTTGAATTACAGCGCAAAACTTGAACTTCGAGAGAGGATTCTAAAGTAAAAGCATATAGTGTGAACTGGCGGATTGCAACGCATCTTGCAAGACCATGCTTAACATCCATGAAAATGAAGTCCAGCGAGCATGTAAGTCACTCCGTTTGATTAACATTCTGTTCTTTCAGGAATGTGTCAACCAGTTTAACATGGTGGAGAGCGTGCGTTGTCTCACACATTACTCGGAATTCAGAGTCAATTGTACAAGTATTTGGCAGCACAAAGGCTCGTAGAGTTATATCCTTATGTGATGTTCATTTATGGTAACATTTTGTGAGATGCAGAGGTTGGTATGTTCACCAATGCTTGTTTCTATTCGCATGGTAATTCAACTATTATGGTATGCATCAAGTACGAAAACGGGTTGTAATTGGTTCCATATTTTGTCTAAGTGAGAATACGCCTTTTATCTGGCTTTAGGATGAAATGTGGTTATTCTGTAAAAGGAATACTGCTCGACATGTGATTGGAAATGTTCTTGTCATAATTACAAACGAGTTATTTTCTGCTTGCTATGAGTTGAATGCACTTCACTAAGTTTTTTCTAACCGCCAGTATACTGACATGGTATTCAATTGCAGCTAGGAACATAATATTCAGTTTTCTAACAGGTACCTTACAATTACGACAAGTGAGAATCAACAGATTATGGTTGTCTGCTTTTGTTGTGAGTGATAGTCAGCCTTGTTCAGGTGTCCGAACAAGTGAAATATTTCATTTTGCAAACAACATTTTGAAATACTTTTGTCCAGTTCATAGCAGTAAACTGTGTAATTAGCCGGTTTATATTTTTCTGAATGCTCTCCATATGAATGAAGCATTCATATTACTTCTTTGAGGCTTAGTCATTCATGATTTATGGACAATTTAGAGCACTTTAAAATTTATGATTCACTATTAATTGGTAACTCAGACAATTTTTTGTAAGTCAACTATGGTTATAGCATTGGTTAAATGATTAACCATTTATTTTTCAGATTACATGACTGATAATCATATACCTGATTTGCATAAAAATGAACTGAGAGAGGTTAATGACGCTATTTCATAACAACCGTTTCATGTGGTCCCCCCCACCACCACCCCCGATGATTCAGCGTAAGTTGTGATGGTTTTTATCGTTAAAAAATCCAATGCATACTTCTAGATCCATAATATGGAAATACAATTTTTGACGAAATTTGTGAAAAAATGCAAAGATTTTGACGAAAAATGAATTTTTTTGAAAAAAAGCAAAAAGTGCGTATTTTAAAACAAAATGAATTGTAAAACATCAGATTCTCTTTATTTCTTAGAAAGACCGCAAGAAAAAAAAACGTTACAACTTGATGAAAATGTTATATCGCATCGAAAGCCCAGAAAATGCAAACTTGTCTTATTCAAAATAGAAATACAGTTAAAGAGAACAAACAGCACATATATCTCATTGTGTAACATAACAACAAACAATCACACTTATTGAGATGAATGGTTAACATGCTGGACTGTAGATCCGAGGTTCCATGGTTCATGTATTGTTACGTCCCCCCCCCCATAAAAAATCGCGCTCCGCACTTTGGACAGTGGATGATTTATGAGATTGAAGGTTAAATCACACTGTCTGTGTAGAGTAGTTGGCGGTGGGTGGCGTTGACTAGATGCCTCTCTTATACTTTATCACTTGAAAACTAGGGATGGCATCATAAATAGCCCTTGAGTAGTTTTGTGTGAAATGCAGCAAACAATATGGATGTTTCATTCACAGTTTTAGGAGGCATATTTATAAAAATATGAGAAGCAAATTGAATTAATGACATTTTTATAAATAAACTTTAAGTAATGATGCATTACTGATACAATGAAAATGTGAAATAGTTATTGTTACATTCTATTGTAGATATGGCAACCACCTGTTCATAAATCTATTATGGTGACAATAGACTTATGAATCACATATGGGTATTAGCTGTTTTTTTTCAGTTATTCCAATACGAACGTAAGGCCAAAATTAACCTAATGGTTAGCATCTCGGGCTGTTGATCGAAAGATCCAGGATTTGAGAAATGATGCAACTCGTTTACAATTTAGTTAAGCAATGGGCGCGTTGTGAAAGTGAAAGCTAATCTCGTTATTCGGTTAAGTCGATTATGTACTTTCGATCTGTGGTACATCTACTTCCTCCTTGTTTGTTCTTTGTTTTTCTTTACCATTTTTCTTTTGTCTTTTTAATTTCTTGAATATTCTCTTTGAAATAGAAATTGGAAGAGTGCTAAGTGGCCAGGTAAGAGGCCCTATATTTCAAATGTAGCTGACCTTAACTTTAGGCAACTGACCAGAGGAAAGACATTCAGCCAGCAGTGCTTGTCGATTTGAACGATTGAATGATTTGAATGATTCAGCTCTTTGACATTTTTGACATGTCCTTTTAAATATAAAATTTTGTAATGCTATTTTTATGCACTTTTATAAACATACAGATATTTAAGTACATAAATATTAAAGAAAAGGCGTGTCATGTCGACTGTAATGGAATTTCACAAATTCAAAATGCTTAAAAAAGGCTGATTACTATAGCGGAGATTGACAAGACATATATTAAATTCTTTACACATTTATAGATCTTTGGAAAGAATCCTTTATATATATCTTTCCTACAGGTAAAAAGGTATTAAGGTATTTAACTCTTATAACTTAATTTTGGCGGAGATTTATGCACCAATTTTTAGCTTTATAAATAATTATAACACATGTTTCAGAGAGAAAAAAGTGGTTACCAGGTGCCGTCAAGACTTTCTTAAAACTTCCTATCAAGCTAACAGTCATCTGCTCAATTAGTGACAAGTAAATCTCATCAACAACTGATAAAATATATTAAATGTTCTTGGCTAATGAGCATGGGTTATTAATCAATGAAAGAAATGTGGTAAACATAAATGTTCTTACATCTTGATACTTGCTAGAAACGATACTTAAATTTGGGTTTCGATCCCGTGGTGAGTAGAGGACAGATAGCCCTTTGTGTTGCTCTGTGCTTAACAACAACCAAACAAAACCAAATTTCTAGAAAGTTACAATTTTGATTTAACTTACAGCTAGACGTGATTTAGCGCGCTGTCTTTTTAAAGGGAATCAGAATAATTTTAACAATCTTTAAAACCTGAATTTATTGAAATTGCGTAAGCAAATTATCGTAATTTTATTTACTTTTAAAGGAAGAAATAGCAAAATAAAAATAGATTTTAAATTTCGTGAGAGGTAAACGTCTTCAAATTACATACTCGATTTACTTAATTAACTATTAAATTCAATAAAACTGTACTATAACAATAATGTTGCACCAAAAGAGGTCATCATGCTTAGAACTCGTACCTATCCAAACTAGAAAAGAGTTGGACCTACCTATATAAAAGATAATACACCTAAATATATATGTAGATATCAATTAACCTAATTCGGATCGATCTTACAGCTTGAGATAGTTAAACCTGCGTGATAATTCTTTAAAAAACTTTTGACTACAAGACACAAATTATTCTTTTTTCTTGTAAAAATACTAGAGCTTTTAAGGATGAAACAAATCAGAAATACTAATAAAGTATAACTTCTTTAACTTGAAATTGATTGGTTCTAAAAATATGAAACCTCTAAACTTGTACCGATATGCAACATCAAATTTTTTTGTTAAAGTTCTAGTTTTTGAAGTCAGTTTTTAAATGAGTGTTATCCGTGAAAGATCTTAATAAGGCGACGTTATTTCTGTAATTAGAGATTGAATTGACTTCTATGCACAAAGTGTGGTAGGCTTACGTTCACAAGAGGACCTAAACACGTGGTTTCTTTATATTATGTTACTTAGAATACTACTTTTATCTAGACTTATTTAGATTTCATTTAATATTTGCAATAAGCTTTATGTTTTTCATATATGTAGGGTAGAAAATTACCCCCAGTTTATACATTATATATTTTTCTACATATTGTATACTAAACATTTCTATATTATACACACTTTCAAAACAAAATAAAAACAGTGAAAATAACCAGAACAACATGATTCATATTAGAGCATTACAATAAAAGCGTCCATGCTGTAACTGTCAGATATATTATAATTAACTAAATGTTGATAACTTACATTAATCCTGTGTCCCAACACCAATATTAGATTCCAAATAGTTATAAGAGATATATGACAAATATATATGTAGTTCAGATTTTAATGTATTTAATACCTTAATAATAATAATTACTGATAATTAAAAATAAAATCTGGGAAATTATATTCATCATAATGTTTCATAATGATGCACTGTTATATGATTTATTACACAACGCACAGTAACGTGTAATATCAGAAAATACGAGTTAACTGATTTCGATTACATTTTCCAAAATCTGCCTCCCCCCCCCAGCAAATAAATTGTTCTGGGAGCTGAATTTTTGCCACTTTTTTACTTTGAACTAATTGAACCTTTACTTATTAATCACTTTTTCAATAAAAATATTTATGTTATATTTTATCTAAACGTATTGATAACAACAACAAAAACGAGAATACAATAACACGTTACTCAGTAAATTTCTAGACAATCTAACGTTATGTTCACTACTACAAATAATATAACAATAATACAACGTTAACAGACTAACGCTGAAACGTATAAAACGGGATATTTGATAGTAGTTTTATGCAAAAACAACATCTATACGATTTTATGTAGTGAAAACTAGAAAAAATTAATGATCAATATTCAATGAATACCGAATATAAATCATGGACAGGAAATACGAGTAACTTCTTATTTAACGATTGGAATTAGACTTAATTTTTTTTCTTATTGATTATAACTGAGTAAATAGTTTATATTTACAGCGGTATATCTACGGGCTTACAACGCTAGAAACCGGGTTTCGATACCCGTGGTGGGCA
>NW_013666086.1:197437-211224 GCF_000517525.1 Limulus polyphemus
AGCCCATTGTGTAGCTTTGTGCATAAATTCAAACAAACAAACAAACTGTCAATGAAAATGTTCTAATAATAAATTTAACTCTAAGTTTAATTCATATTTAAACTTCTGAAAAAAATATTTGTCAGTTTTTAAAGTGATTTTAGATACAATATTTACAGCACATTTTTCTATTGTTATACTTAGTTTTTTTAACTAATTCAAGTGATAATATTTTCAATTTGAGTAAGTCTCGCAATTTATCAAATTTACAGACATCTCAAAATATATTTTAAGCCAAGAGAAATAACCAGATATTCACTACGTCTGTAATTAAAAAAAAAGAATAATTCACTAACGTAAGAAATCAGACTAAAGAAACTTTGTTTTAGAGAGAAAGAGAGAGAGAGAAAGACAGATGAAGTTATGAATTAAAATGCTGATGGTTAGTAACACTTTATAAAATAATGCACCCGGTTGCGTGCTTCCCCTGGGACTACTTCTATTTTCCATTCTATAAATAAGATTTCAATAAATGAGCACTATTACGCATCAACCCAATTTTCATTGTTACAAGTTTTTGCAATGGAGAAAAGAAGTCAATCTCAGACCCTACATCATTGCAAACTTTCCTCAAACCTTCCACTCTAAGTGCAAGTCAATTTCAAGCAAAGTTTTTAAGTAAACTAAATGTAGAAAAGTTAATGGGATCTGCAACGAGAATCTTGAGAGGTATTTGATCAAATGGGATTTCTCTAAATCCAGTTTCTTTGACCATCTTTTTAAAGAAAAAATAAAACTTTGAACTTTAAAGTATGGCTAGAAACTGAAAAACGTTAGGCTTGTGAGACTTCCTTTTTGATTTTGTTAGCAATAGCAGTAGATATACCTAACTTCAGTGCAATAACATTTTGAGTCGGAGGGATGATTTTTGTAACCATTGCTTTCACTTAGAAGGAAAAGGTGTTCCTCGAAATTGGTTCAAAGCTGGTTATGAAGTCCGTTGCTGTCTTAAACACTCTGGTATTCGAGTTTCCAAGTTTCCACTGACAGCATTGAAGACTCATTTCTTTGGCTTTAGATCATTTGTCAATATCTCCAAACAAATATCCATCCTCGGAAAGAGCTGGGACCTATTTATCCAGTCATAACGTGTTTCTACGACTTCCATCTGTGTTGGCATATACAAATAGTTCTTTATTTGCGATTAATCTGGTTTAAAATATTTTGATGAAGTCTTTTTTTTTATAGAATATAGCACTATAAAAACTGCTAGATTAATTTTTTCTTTCTTTATAAGCACGTTTCTTTAGACCCCCCTACTCAGTGGCTCAGCGGAAAATCTCTAGGCTTATGACACTAAAATTCGTGTTTGGGTACCCGCGGTGAGCAGAGAACAGACAACCCTTTGAGTTGCTTTGCGCTTAACAACAACCAACAAATTTCACGTTTCTGTATACAGTGAAAGGTGGCTTGGATGTAAGAAGTTGTGGGCTTGAATATTCACATCTGCATCTTTTATTTTTTTGTAACAGTTGAGACATGCGAATTGAGGTTAATAGTAGGTCCCACTTCTGCACATACCTTAAAACACAAAATACATATTATAATTTGCCATACTATAATGTGTAACTTGGTGTTATTACTATTGTTGCTCTTTCTGTTGTGCTTCTTGATGCGATTATTTTGTCCCTGAATTTCATAGTTTAAATAACTAGAATAATCATTGGTTTGGAAGTGGAGTTTATACATAGGCATTTCTTCCTGATGATGTTAAATTTATTAAATTGCTTTGTTTTTTGTTTCTCTACTATGTATATTATATTTAACAGTTAAATTAAAATATCTGATACATTTCAGGAATTTTTATATATATATCATGTTACTTTAGTTAAGCGGTACATATGACTACAAGTTATTGGTTTATGACCATCTTATTACTCGACAACAGCTTATGATCACGCGAAGATCTTGACCTTGTTGAATTAACTGAAAGAAATAAAACAGTCTTTGAGAAGAGGAACTTGAATTGAAGATCTGTATGCCTAAAAAACAGCAGCTATAATAAATTAAGTGGACGCGTCATCACAGTTCTACGTTGTGTGAAATAAATTTGCGCCGCCGTGTTTCAGTCGTGAAGCTATCAATCATCCAATGAACGTCAGCAGATATCTATGTTCATTCAAAATGCGCGATAACAACTGAAAATGAACTAAACTTGTTATCCAATGCAAAGAGAACCATGACAGATACAGACATATTCTAGTTTGTCAGACTTGTGTTTTATTTGACCTTGCACAGAGTTGCAGTTCAAATTCCTTCATCCATTTATATTAGAAATAGATAATAATCGAAGGACGGTTGAAGCCGTAAACCAGCTGTTCTATTGAATTATGTTCTTAGAACTTTCCAGAAAATCTTATTTTTATCATAAAGTATTGACGTAATAATTATATCATAAACAAGTTTACTAAAGGTACACGTTCAGAAATATTTCAATGGAAAAATTATCCAATACCCATTTTCAATATCTCGGATTATGGTATATAAGCATTGTTTGGTTTTCGCAAAGAGTTGTAGTTTCATACATAAAAATGAATTCGAAAATATTTCACAAGAAAAAAAGCATCTAATAAAATTTATCAACATCTCAGATTATCGTAAGAATTGTTTTATTTTCTCGTAAATAATTATAATGTCATACATCTAAAAAAACTGCAAATCTGTACATATTCCGTGTTGAACTTATGTTGTATATCAACTATGCGTAGTTTAATAGGTTGAAATTTTCGAGCACTTTAAAAATATGTTTTGTTAATATGTAAATTTTTTATTCAGTTACATGTCCCATTGAACACGTAATATATATGTATATATATATATAATAGTCCCAAACAACTGAATATTCCTTTTGTTTTACTGTTAAATTTTCCAAAGTTTTCTGCATTTATTCTTAATCGTGTTATCATCCACGTTCGTCATTGTTTTCATAAAATCAATCGTACAGGAATAATACACTGTATATGAGTCTATGAACTTGTTAGAGAAAAGTGTCTTGTTCTCTGTAAATTAGGGACGGCTCGCGCAGATAGCCCTTGTATAGCTTTGCGCGAATTTCCGAAACAACCAGTCAATCTACTCAACTAATTGCTTTCGGTAAATATTGGCGTTATAATTTAATAGTAAGTTATTTAAGAATGCATCAAATAATTTTCACACCATTTATATTTATGTAAATTCAGATATTGACAGGACCTTACAACCCTTTCTCAACCCATATTCGTTCAAGGCCAAATTCTTCAATATAACTTCTCAAAGGCTTCAGCATTGTAAATACAACATGTAATTCGTCCATTCGAAGGATTGATTGATTTCTATTTCCATTAGAACGCATTATCCGCCCTGCTTTGTCACTCGTACATATCCAGATCAAGATTGAAAACTATTTTCTTTATTCTGCTTCAACTAAAACAGCAGCGCTTATATTCATTGATAGACTTTAAGTGGCCAAAAGATATTGAGGATTTGTTAGCTGGGATCGAAACAGTAGAGGAACAACTCCTGTAATTGTATGACATTCATTTACAGAGGATAAGGATTTATAGCCTACCTATGCTAGTATGATGCCCTTGAAATCAATTGTGTCAAGTTGATCTGACACACTGGATGTTTCATCACTATCAATGTGTACACCTTGAGAAAATAAGGCATAATAAGGCTAATAAAGCATAAAATACTCTTGAACCTGACCTTTTTTTTCACTCCTTTTGGATACCAAGCTTCTGGATGCTTAGCAAACCTTTCCTTAACCGGAATTATTCTAGGAATGTCCAAAAAATTGATATCGTAATTTTATTCTATTGTTCATTAGTCTATTTTCACTGTGACACCATAAACGTGAGTTTAGGATTGCTCTGCTGGTTTCTTTTATGACAGTTATGCTATGGAATTGGTTTAGACCGTTTGCACGACGAATCGGCAAATCAGTTAGCTCTCACCAATATTTATTTATGGGCAGTGAGTTAATAGCACGTTTTAGATATATAAGTTTGTTATAAAAATGTTTATCCTGGGCTCACATAAATTTGGCCATTGAAATCTTCCATACAAAAAATTTGCTTCGTTATACTAAATATATTAAATTTAATTAAAATTAGATAAAAAACGTTTCGAGTTATGAGGTTGAGTTTCAGTATGGCCTTGACCTTTGGCCTTCATTCATCAAAAGTTAACCAATTCGTTATTGGAATACACCTAATATTTGTCCCACACTTGACCAAATTTATATTAAAACGTTTCAATTTATGAGTATTAGCTTCAGTGTGAACTCGACCTTTGGCCTATATTTACCAAAAGTTAAATAGTTGGCCCTTTTTAAATGCTCAACCTTTCTTTTAAAGTTGATTAAAATCAGGCGAAAACTTTTCCAGTTATTCTATTCACACACACACATATACACAGAGGATGGAATACAATACACCTGCCAACGGGTCAAGAACATATTCAGAAATGTTTAGGTTGTATTTATAGTGGTGTGATGCCATGAAAATTAATCGCTTTTGTGAAGGGTATGTGTAACAGTCCTTTCGACACAAAATTCTTATACACTCAGATTATTACGATGTGTTCAGATAAGGGAATTAAAATTTCCTAGACGGAGATATCCCTTTTACTTAATGACGTTAGAAAATAAAAGAACGTGGATCAATTTAGGGAATCTAAGAACATCCAGAAGTCCTCTTGTGGCTCAGCAGTAAGCTTGAAGGCTTATACGGTGAAATTAGGAATTCGATACCCATGGTGGGCGAATTGCAGATAGTCCATTGTGTAGCTTTGCCCTTAACTACAAACGAACGTCCAGAAAGAGACATGCGACAAGTAGTATCTCAGCCATAGAAATCAAAGTGGGGCTTCTTGTAGCAGGTAAGAATTCATGCACACAAAGATCAGTGGCAAAAGTAGTCCACGTGTCCCAGGCAACAGTTCATAATCAAGAAGTTTCTCAGTCTGGAAAAGCTACACAAGTTACACCCACGATATATCCGTTCAACAGTCGCATACCTCAAGCAGACTTTGGAGTGTTTATTTGTATGTGGAATTTTGCACAAAGCTACTTGAGAGCTACCTGCGCTACACGTCCATAGTTTAGAGATGATAAAATATAGGGAAGACAGCTAGTCAACACCACCCACCGCCAGATCTTGGGCTACTCTATAACCAAAAAAAAGTGGGATTGAACGTCACATCATAACGTCCCAACGGCTGAAAGGGCGAGCATATTTGGTGACGGGTTTCGATCTTCTGACTCGCAGATTGCGAGTTGAACGCCCTAACCATCAGGTTATTCTAAGGCTTGCAGCCTATAAATTTCTATGTGATCAATTAGTAGAAACGGGTGCTGTTAGACCGTCGTTCTCGTACACTAGATGGATTATGGAAAGCTTCTAGAAAGAAGTGGTGTGCTTTAGACATAACAGCTTACGACGGAGCCTTTTGCATTGGAAATTATAACGTATTCAACTTCTATGTAAGCGAATTACAGAGCAAGAATCTTGAATTTATGAGTTGCAAGACCTGAAAATGAGCAAATCTCAGTTTAATATTTTCACTCTATATTCCAAAAGTTCAGTGTTAAGCTTAAAGAGCTAGATGATGACTAGCTTATTTTTAAACGTACTTTAATTTTATTCTTCAGAAACAAAAATTTAAAAGACAGGTTTATCACTCTTTTTGTTTACTCACAAAAGCCAACATTTCCTTACTCTATATTTTTTTTATATTCGTTTATTTTCTGCAGAAATGGATTGATACAGGTTTAGAGACTCTCTCTTTCAATCACTTTATGGTCGAAAGGAAGCTGAGAAAAATTTAGTAAAAGATTGTTCTGCTAGATAAGCTACAACTGGTTATATCGCACAGAGTTGATCGACATAAAGAATCAGAAACCTATTCTTCCCCTAGTCTATCAATTCAGATTTTGTAACGGCTATGCACAGTTGCCCTTTGTGTAGTTATGCGCGAAAATTATGAAATAAATGATAAATAATCAGACATATATGATTGAAAAAATACCAAAAACATCAGTATTGCCTACGTCTAATTGTTTCTAAACTAATTATATATACCAGATGAGGGTATCTATTAAGGGAGTAAAAATTGTATAAAGAATAATGTTAGATAATGTTCCCCTTCTTTCTTTCATTTGTTATTAGCATTTAATGACCTCATTAGATGTTAATTGCGTAACCTGTTTTATGGAAGGCAATTATTGACTCATTTAACTGATTAAGTATTTGTGTCTTTAAATTCAAAATCTATAAACATTTGAAATATGACTTATTTCAGGACCTTTTTTATTCCTCTTCTCTGGAAAACATCTTAAAACCAAATAGCCCACGTACACCGTCGGACAGTTAAATTACCAATCACAGTAATCGAATGTTTTCGGCCATTCTGCTACTAGTGGTCGAGTACGGCTCAGTCGCTAGCATGTTGGAGTGTGGATCTGAGAATCCGTATTTGGTATTTCTTTATCGCCAAATCAAATTGCACCGCTCTCCGTACTTTGGGGTCATGGATGCGTTATAAGAGTAACGTTAAAATCCCACTTTTCGATCTGACAAGAGTAGCCCAAGAGTTGGCGGTAGGTGATCAGCCAGACAGTCCATTACGTGAAATTCAACAAAGAAACAAAACATTCCACATTTAAGCTCACAAATGATATTTTGCCTCTTTATTATCACACTGAAAGAAAAATGATCATAGCAAATGTTTAAGTAACGCGTTGATTTTAAGCTGAGACCAAAATAATATGGTTCTTTTATATAAAAATATCATAACTTATTTTTTACTATGTACCCTTGCAACACCAGTGATACATCATTGAGGAAATTAAAATGTATATGACGTAAAATATAACACGTTTTAGGAGCCACATTTCAGTATTAATTTACAAGACAATGTTAATAGTGCAATGTTCAGCCTATATCCAGAATAAATGTGTTTAATTTTAATGATACTTTGCTGACATGTTCTACATTGTTTTGTTGCATTACAGTTCATATTTATTTTTTAAAAAGTACAGTTTATATTTGTGACTAAAAATATTGTTTTGTGTTTCTTAAATTTCCCGAGGTGGACAGAACGCAGGTATCCCATTGTGTAGAATTTTGCTTAAAATCAAGAATAGATTTTCCCTAGACATGTGTGCCTCCTAGATTAGTGTCAATGATTAATAATTAAAGCATAGACATGTTTTATATTTGTCTTAGGAATCTTTCTTTGGCGTTTGAAATAACACATGTATTTGCATCTACTATTTTGTAAGGATTTCAAAATACTTCAGATAGAATGAAGAATGTCGAGTGGCCAATTTGATTTTTCGAAGAACATTTAGATATGACGACATCTGCATTTAGGTCAATGCTACTGGGATTAACTATAAAAAAATCCCATAAGAACGAAATTCTTGAAACGAAAAATATCGATCCTGAATGTCTTTAAATATGCAATACCGCTGATCTAAGAAAACAAATGTTCTACAAAGTGGAAAGTTACGAGCAAATAAAGCTTGTCTTTAAGCTGAAGTTATGAAAACATTCCAGTATTTCTCTGTAAAAGTGTTTTTTTATATTGCTACGATACATGTTCACATGAAAGACAAAACTTATACAAGTGTTTTATTTTTCTTATTTTCATAGTATGGTTTCTGATAAACGATGCCAGGAAAAATAAAACATACGATAAAAAAGAACAGTTCACCCATAAAGCTAGTCAAACAGCTGTTGTCATTCCTTCCTCTTTCCTATACAACATGTTGCACTGCCTATTTCAACCAAATGTTCGGAAAACGTGTAAAACTAGGGATCTTCCAGTTTTCTTTTCTATTTTTTTTTTCAAACATTGACATATGAACGGTTGCGGTGTACTCATAAAAAAGATTGTTTACTTATGTTCCATAACAACATTCTTTAGAGGTTATATATAGGATTTTTGGTGGTGATGTTTCTTTTGGGACTCTTGATAACTATCTCTATAAAAAAAATCGGGATATTTTTAAAAGGTTATTAAGTTTAATCAGCAGTTGGTATATTTCTTAATCTACATTTTAACTTAAACTAAATTTAACCCTTCTTTGTGAATGAAAGTGAAGGAATATGTGCCTTTAGATCGTGATATAGGTTTTAGTGTGTGTTGTTTAATCTTTGTGAAAAACATTATATGCGCCTGATGATTCACCGTACCTACCAACTAATCTCTGATTGAAGCTTTCACCTTGAGATATCTAGCACATAATATATTATATTGTATGATGCGAATAATTAACGTTTAATGTTCTGAAATATAAAGAATTTTGATTTTTGAAATTATGTAATCTAACAGTCAATACGAAAACTGTATAGCAATTTAAAATAGAGATTCTATTCAGCATGTGTTCCAGACTGACCGTTAAATCTGGCCTAAAAGCAAATTATACATTAGATACCGAATTACCTGTGGTTATTATACATTTGTTTAAGACTCTACTTGCCCCCCAGTGGCACAGAGGTATGTCTGCGGACTTACAACGCTAGAGACCGGGTTTCGATACCCGTGGTGGGCAGAGCACAGATAGCCCTTGTGTAGCTTTGTGCATAATTAAAAACAAACAAACAGACTCTACTTAAAATAAAATCTTGTGTTTGGACATATTTGAAGATAAAATTTTTTACATTAATAAAACAAATATTTTAAAAAATATATATATTTGGTTGTGCAACAAAAAAAAGGCCCCAACATTTTTCTTGTATAACGGCTCGACATGGATAAAGAAATCATTAAGTTCTACTATATAACAAAGGATTTGTATGAAAAACCTTACTATATTATTGATATCGTTAAGAAAAAGATTATCTATTCTCTAATACTGACTATATTATTCAAGTACTTCCATGTTTGGGTACCTATTATTTGAAAACTCTATACTGGAGAGTATAATACATTACATTCAAACTAAAATTCTATAAATTTCTGCTTTGCTTTTGTTTTTCCTTTATGGAATATTATTTCAACAGTAACAAATTATAAAATAATCTATATCACGGGAAGTCAAATTATGCTTTAGAAGACCAAACTGTTTTTCTTATTTTCTGTTCAGTTACTAATTAACTGAGTACATTTCTGTGTTATAATTTTGTAATAATTCTACCAGTGCTTTGACATACTATATTCTGAAGAGATGTCTAAGCTTGATACGTTGGCTCTAACAGTAAATAAAGAAAAATCACAAAATTTTACGTTTACCTTGTACATTTTGTATCTACTTATACATTTATGTAACCAATACGAAATACAGGTCAAACATTTTATACAACTTGAAAAATGAATCGTGAATGCTACTTTAAAAAATCAATGCCATCACTTATGAACACATTCCATACGTTCTGTTATGAAAATACACAACTGTTTCCGTATAGTTTCCGCGTGTTACCTCCCATAAAAAAGACAGTAGTGAGAAAATTGTGGCCTCGGTATCAGAATACTGGTCTGTTATCTAGTTCGTCTCGATAAAATCGTGGAAGGCTAAGTATGTTGGGTAAATTACTGCTATCTGCACAATACGGCCGTCATGCGATTAAACCTCTGAACATGACCTGAATATGAAGACTTTACAATAATAACTGTAATGTTATCAGTGACCAAACGGTGAGGAACAAACATCGAAATCTTGGTATAAGGTAGAGAAGTCTCGCTTCAACCTCATGATCGAAATCATCCAAACTGACAGTACTGTCAATGGACGCCTGCACTTCTCTTGGAATAGTCAAGGTTTTATGACTCTACCAATGATTGTGCCGAGAGAACGATAGGTGAATGATATTCTCAGTGCAACATCGTTGAACGTAACTATGTTAGTGTTGGATGTACTAGTCTTCTTGTGTTTCCGACGGGCATTTTTACAGTTCGTCGTTATGTTGACATGATATTGAACCCAAATGTGCGACTTTTAGTGCGTACAATCGGACCAAACTCTCTTTTGCTTTAGGATAATAGCCAGTGCCATAGTGCCAGAATCATGACAAGGATTACAATGGACCACTTTGAACAAGAAGACATAGAATTCATGAATTGGTCAGTAAGAAAATTTGATCCCAAACCCATAGAATACCCCCAGAGACCTCCTAGAGTTCCGTGTTCATCAATACCTTAACCCATCATGTGACGTCAGAGAAACTGATGTTGAACTAACTATTTCGAAGGGTGTCTCACAGATGGAATGATTATATCGATGCCATGGGAGCTCGTAGACTTTAAGTCAAGACTTTTTGACAAATATGACTTTTCGAGGCAAGCTGCTTCGGTCAGAACCAACTGACCAGTTTGAATATAATGGTAATAATTTTTATGGGTTTTAAAAGAAATTGAATCAAACTGAATTCAATGAATAAACTGCTAGTCATTTGGTCGAAGAACAATTTAAATATAAAATTTGTGCTTACTTATTGCTTTGGAAAAAGTTTAAATCCCAAAGCAGACACTTTTTAAGACACTGTTTTTAAAAAAGGTTCTAATCTAAACGAACTATGAATCAAAGTACATTCTGTGTAACCAAGTTTAATGTTTCATTTCTCAATTTTAGCCCATTTTTTCCACAGCCTTTTTAAATTATGAATCTGTGTGTCCCACGTCCACATTCCGTAATAGGGGGTGATGGTCAACTCCCATTATTCAGTCAGACAAGAGTCGCCCAAGAGTTGGAGGTGGATGCTATTTACTCACTGCCTTCCCTACAGGTTATAACTTCAAAATCAGG
This sequence comes from Limulus polyphemus, assembly GCF_000517525.1. Taxonomy (NCBI): domain Eukaryota; kingdom Metazoa; phylum Arthropoda; class Merostomata; order Xiphosura; family Limulidae; genus Limulus; species Limulus polyphemus. The sequence goes on from NW_013666086.1 coordinate 208,206, forward strand.
GACAGTTAGCGCAGATAGTCCTTGTATAACTCTGCGCTAAATTTAACATACTAATAAAATTTTCCGCCTTTAAGTGCACAAAAGAACTCTACAAATTTATTCGGTCACACATGCGTACTTCAATAAACGTTGACTGCCTGCCTTCTAGTCTATTAGTTCAAGAATAGGAACGTCAAGCACAGATAGCCCCTGAGTAGATTTGCCTGAATATCCAAAAAACTTAAAATAACACTTTTGAATCATGAATTCATTAATCTATTCTTGTGCATGTTACATTTTCATCACACGAAATTTGGTTTTATAAGGAATACAGGCATCAAACCCATGTCAAGCTATTATTTAGAAAACGTACAAGAATTGTTGGCAGTGTGTTATAGTAAAGAAATGCATTACTAGGAACTGATAGGAGTTACCATTTATTTCAGATGGCTGAAAACTCCATGGAATGGAATAAGTGTTGAGCTCAAACCTTCATGACGTAAGAGTCGAAATATTACAAAAATATATTTCATTAAATGAATTGTTATAAAGAGTTTTTAGTCGTAAACTTAGATTGAGAATTGCTTCTATAGTATTTGATGTAAGAACTATTAAAAAATTTTACATGCTGAGTTTAGAAAAGTGAAAAAGGTAAAAGCAATTCTATCGAACATAATTATTTGAAAATGTCAGTATACCATTTAGAAATGATAGAAAATTATTGAAACGGCGTTATGATTTCTAGAACTTTCTTTCGTTAAATATTATATGATTTAAAGATTATGTTTTAGAAATCGTAAATTATCTGAGCATCTTAATATTTTCGTATAGTGTATTTAATAATCACGTGTATTTTTATACATTGATAAATTTTTATAAATAGTCACTAAATACAGTGTTTAAAATATAATTGTTTTTAATACGGTCATATCATTTCCTACGTGAAATAAATAGGTCCGGCGTGGATTAGTGTGTTTGGACTTTGAATTAAAAATTTCATGGTTCTCGTCTTTTCGCGGCAAAAAAAAAAAAGTGTTTGTACTTGCGGCAGAGTAGCCCACGAGTTAAGAGGTGAAAGCTGTTGACTGTCTTTTCTCTTGTCTTTCAGTTCAAAATTAGGGACAGCGATGCATAGACTGCCAATTTGCGCAAATAGCTGAAATAAACTGCTAACATTTGCAAGGTTTACACATGCAAACACCAAACTTTCTGCTGTATTTTCCTTGCAGTACATACGGTATTTTTTCTCAGTAAGCGCAAGGAAATGTAAATAAATACAGTGTCACAGCTACATATTTTTTGTATTTATGAATTATGGATGTATCAAACAGTAATTCCCTCGTGGTTCAGTAGTAAGTTTACGGATTTTCAACGCTAAAATCCGTATCAAACAGTAAAGAAGTGAAGAAGCCGCAAAGGTGAAACGATTGTTAAAATAAAAGTACTCTTATAATTTTCCGGTTTGTAAAAGTCTTTTTTCTTAACTTTACTATCGAATTCTGTAAATCTCTTCAGTATGCATTACAAATTTTGAAAGGAAGCGGTTATATCAGACAGTACAATTTCGTTCTCTACGCTTTTATAATTTGATATATTTTTCAGTTTTTTGTGATAAAAACTTTTGAATAAATTTCCTTCACAAATTGATAAGTGTTTGTTTGTAATTAAGCACAAAGCTACACAAGGAGTTTCATGAAATATATTTTGCCGTGAATTAACCAAACTAATAATAAAGGTGTTTGTTGAATTACAATATGTTCTGCTCATTATATTTGTTATAAAGAACAATTGTAGTTTTCTCTAATATAGATCTGTGTTTATTTTTTTATTCCTAATTGTAACATTAACCGTCTGACACGCTGACCACTGGACTAGACCCGGTATCACTGAGAACGAAAAAGAGCCGAATACGGCTAACACCCTAAACAACTCTGTAATGGAACAGTAACCTGGTTTTACCATGTTATCAGAATTGATTCTTCACCCTGATTTTTTAATCCTTTAAATTTGCAAACGATCAACAACAACAACAAGATAAAACATAAAAAAACAGCTAAAATACACATATGAATGCCCGTAGTGGCACAGCGGTATGTCTGCGGACTTACAACGCTAGAAACCTGGTTTCGATACCCGTGGTGGGCAGAGCCCCAACCATAACTTATGTAACTTAAGCTTTTCCGCATTAGTTCATCACTTTCTGTTTTAACTCATGCAAATTAGACAGACCGCCTGCAACCTTCTATGTATCTTAAAGAGTGATAACATTTTGTATATTGTAAAATGAGCGAGAAATTTTATTATTAGCTTTAATAACTGTTTGTTTTTTTTTTTGCATTTTCAACAAAGATAAATTTCACAAATCTTGTTGCAAAACTTTTGCAAAGTAATAATTCAAACGATAATATACAACATTTTGTGTACGTTGTATTAACATGTGTAACTTGAACAAATATTGATAGAAATATTTTGAAACTTCTGAGTTATAGTTATGTTGCTTAAGGGAAAGGCATTAGCTAAACTTAACAATTGGGCTTTATAATGCTGCTGTAATACTTTGCACCATATGGTATTTTGATTAGTTATGAAGTCTTTTTACAGAAAGAATGCTTTCAAACTCTTACTGCCTACTACGCTTCTATCAAACCAATAGCTTTTGGTCATATTTGATTGGTTTTATGATATTTACCGGTTTCACTATGAAATATAATGTATTTGTAAATACAGAGGGCCGATTACATTATATTAAAATAATTCTTAATATGCAAATTTTCAAGTCACGTGACAAATACAGACGAAATGTATCAGACCACATTTTGACATCACTTGAAGTTGCGTAGGTAGTATATTGCCCCCCCCCCCAATTGATCGCTTTCGGATAGGGTATGTAATAGCTGGAAGACAAAGAAATGTAGGTCAACTTCGGGCACCAAGACCACCCAGAAATAGACCTGCAATCTGAGAGTCGCGGGTTCGAATCCCCATCACGCCAAACATGCTCGCTCTTTCAGCCGTGGGGGCGTTATAATGTGAGAGTAGT